>NW_008246065.1:507641-518509 GCF_000691975.1 Corvus brachyrhynchos
TGGTTCTCATTTGCCAGCTCAGTTTGATTCCCAGCCATGCTATGTAGGTCAGAAGAGGAGAAATCGTCAATGGCAGATTTCAGATGATGTGTCTGAGAGTGAATTAGGTTCACTGAAATAGCTCTCTGTGGAGGGAATGAGGACCCACGGGGGATGTACAAACAGCCATCCAATTATCCAAAGGTCCTGCCTAGCACTGCTTCAGGTTGGGATATGTGAATGCAGAAAGGTTTTATTTGAAGAACATTCTTTCAGAGGTCTGAGATATTATTAGTTTTAGCAAGGAACACAGTGATTAGGGTATTCACACAGGAATCAGTCCTCTTATCACTAAACCACATGCACCTTTGAGGAAAATCACCAGTGATGGAAATGTTGATTCTTTCGGTGGAAATTTCTTTTGAGAGAAAATACTTGGTGTCCCAGAAATATTCTACAAACTCCTATTACTTCTGAGAAATGAAGTGTTTAATGGGAGCAAAAAAAGAACAAAGCAGTTACACAGGAAAACTGCAACAACTTGATTTGACAATGTCAAAACAAGATTTTCGTAGTTGTTATTGCTTCTTTGTAGAAAAAAAAAAAAAGATTTTAATCACTTTATGTGCCTCCTCCACGCTGTGTTCTAATTTTTTAGAATTGTCAGAGAAATAAAAAACGGATTATGGAGCAGCTTTGGGAAAGGCTGTGCACAGTGGAGATGACAGGAGAACCTGAGTAAAGAGATGGCATTTTTTATGATCATAATTTGCCCAGTAGATCTGGTTGAAAAAGATTCTTTGGCTTCAGTAGCAGCTGTAAATTTATCTGGTTTGTGTTTTTAAGGCTTACTCTAAAAAGTGGCACCTTCAGGGCTGGCTCAGAGATGGGGCAGGAATATGCTCTCCCTGTGGACTCATGGATGTAACTCTGTGTCCTGTTGCCATTTTCACCTCATCCAGTACTGCCTGCATCTTTTCCTGCCTAATTCATATATGATTTCACAAGACCAGTTGGAGGTGGGCTGGCTGCCACTGCAGAGTTCTGGGTGGCTTGGACTGGATATGTGTTTGCAAATTCAAGAGGGAGGTTCTGGGCTGCAATTCCAAGCCTGGGAAAGGATACTGCTTTCTTTTTTGCGTGTGTTTAACCTTCTTGTGTGTGCCTTCCCAACTCCGTGCTGCTCATAGTCCTGGAATGATCTCAGTTAACCTGGAAAGGCCTTTAGGCTTATGTAAATTACTTTAGACTAGAGTTGTAAGAAAAAACGGCTGGAAAAAGCTTAGGAACATGTCCAGTCCATCTGATGGGTCTATCTCAGGGCCTGCTATACGTTTGTCATTCCTGACAGATGTTTATGTAACTTGTCCTCACAGATCTCCACTGCCGTATTTTGGCACCGCCCCTTGACAGCCTGTTGCTTTGTTTTCCTAATCTCTAATCTTTCAACATCAGATAGTGCTTTTGTCCTATTTACTCTGGACATAGAAAGCAAATTATTCCACTTGTCTTCGTGGTGTTTTGTGGTCCTGAACACTCGTCGTCATCTCGGTGTCTCCTGAGGACTCCAACGTGTCTCATTTTCCTCCACAGCTTTTGAGATCTCTGATTCTATGTAATCTGCATGATTTTCCTGAAGTGCAGATCCTTCAGGCTTCACTTCTGCTTATCCTCTCCCCACTTTCCCCCCAGAATCACACTGTTGGCGCAGGGTCAGCCTGGTTTACCCAACTACTCAGTTTGCTGGGGCAGCCAATAATCTCTTCTGCTCTTGTGCAAGTAATGATTTCTGCTTAAATAGTAATGTATTGCTCTTTTCCATGTTGAATCATCACTTGTGGTGTTTTTAATGGGTTTTCTTGGGGTTTTTTTTCCCCAAAAGACTCTCATTCCCATGTTTCTGTGACCCACATATGCACAAGTCACCAGGAGTGAGCCTCGTAGCTGTGTTGCTTTATCAACACCAGGAACCAACCTGGTGTTAATTCTTATGCCCTCGATGTGACTCTGGCTATTGACACTGGGTAAGGACCCTGCCTTCAATGCTGAATTCATATGTGAGTTACATCAAGTTGTCTGATATGATGAGCTGTGTCTGATAGCTCTCGGGAAAGCCCCGTTTCTTCAGAGACTGGCATCCTTTCCTCTTCCGTCTATTTAGAAAATGTCTGATTAGTTCTGCTCACATGGGACTGATTTTCTAATTCATAAGTATGTATCAGGATTGCCCTGGTGGATTTTTCAAAATCCTGGGCCGCCACATAGTCAGTAATCAATCGATCCAAACTCCCTCCTTTTGCTCCCTATTGTATTTTCCAGCATTTTAAAACTTGCATTCCACACTCTCCTTTTAAAATGGTGACCATTTTTTAACTGTAAGATGGTAATGATTGAATCTCTGACTTAAAAAAGGAATGTTAGCCAAAGGACTAAATTACCCCAAACCTAAGCACAGCAGCATAAAATACTGACTGAGGTGGAAGACTTGTCCCATCAGTACGATCATGACTTGTGGTTTAGCAAATGAAGAGATTGCATTTAAATGAATGCAGCTGCCTTTAGAAGTTGAAAGAGAAGGAACATTTCAAGGGGAAAAATAACTTTATTCTCTTGCCAAAACTGTTGTTTCTAGCAAAAGAGCCTTAACCCAAAACTTGGATTCAGCAGATGATATTTCCCTTTTTAATGACTGCTTTGGTCATGGCTACTCTGGGACACACAACACACAAATATGTAGTGTAAAAAACCCAAATCGTGTGAATTTGGTTTTGTTTTTCTTTCAGATCTTTTTTGCACGTATGCCACTGCATGTTGAAACACAAATTTAATATCACAGAATATAAAACAGATATTCGAAGTGACCTAAGGAATACAAAGTTGGAAGCGTCTTTCCCTCTCCAAATCACTACCATGTGCTAAAGAAAAATGGTTCCATTTAGGATGAAATTTCATTTTTATCATTGCGAGTGAAAAGTCCTCTTTTGATGTGGTTGCCATGTTTATTCCCACTGACACAGCTAATGCTGGTGATGTTGGACTTCAGAAAATACCGTGTTATTGGCTTGGTTTTTCTTTCTCTAGTCGAGCTCCTTGTTTTATGAGGTATTTAGGCAACAAGGCACTTTTGAATGCAGTTGATTTACGGAAGCGTGCGTCATTTTTAAACTGCTCTTTTCCAAAATCCAAGCAGTGCTGACGTGTTATTGTCAGCTCTCTTCACTGTCTAAAAATGGATTTTATTCCTCTTGCCACAGGAGTATCTGGACCTCAGTGGACCTCTGGAACAGTATTCACCCAGCTACCCCGACACGAGGAGCTCGTGTTCCTCGGGGGATGACTCCGTGTTCTCTCCCGACCCAATGCCTTACGAACCTTGTCTCCCCAAGTACCAGCACATGAACGGGAGTGTGAAAACATGAACAGAGATCACACAGAGGAACAAAGAGGCAAGAACATCAAGCTACCTACAAAAGCAAAAGCTTTTCTCCAGGACCTTAACGTTTCTGCTTGTACATAGGAAATACGGAAAAATAAAAAGGAAAAAAAAGAGAACTTGGAGGAAAGCAGCGGAACCTACATAAAGATTCTCATCACTTGCAACTTTTAAATGTTCCCAAGAAAGAAGAATGTTTATGAGTTGTGTCTAGATACCCATTGCTATCAATTTTCTGGCTTCCTGTGAGCTGCAACAGACTTTGTTTGTACAATGGACCAGTTGGACTTGAGGCAAACTCTGGGTCTGCCTTTCTTGTTTATTTTGTAATATTTGGAGAAAATATATGTTGGCACACACTTACAGAGCACAAATGCAGTATATAGGTGCTGGATGTATGTAAATATATTCAAAAATATGTATAAATATATATTATATATATTTACAAGGAATTATTTTTTGTATTGATTTAAAAAATGGATGTCCCAATCCACCTAGCAAATTAGTCTCTTTTTTAACAGCTATTTGCTAAATGCTGTTCTTACACAGAATTTCTTAATTTTCACCATCCAAAGGTGGAAAATACTTTGCTTTCAGGGAAAATGGTATATCATTAATTTATTAACTAATTGGTAATGTACAAAACAGTTAATCGTTTATAGGGTTGTTGTGTTTTTGTAATTTAAATGGCATTTCTATGCAGGCAGCACAGAGGACTAGTAGATATATTGCTCAGACTTTACTAGTTTTCAGATCTTTAAGAAAAGAAATATTTACAGTATATAACTAATTTGGGGGAATTAAACTTTTGATTTATTTGTGTTTAAAAACTGCAGTGTCAGATGATTATTCTTATCAAAACCAAATCCTTTAACAAGAAAGTCTTTTATTCTCAATACCTGTCACTTTAACAATTTAACCCCTTTAGCAAGGTTTCCCATGGCCAAAAAGCAGAGTCATTCCACTCCAAAAAAAAAAAAAAAAAACCAGAAAAAGAACATTTTGAAGAAGGTTCTTAAAGTAAGGAAAGACATGAGTTTGTCTATAACCACAGCAGAACAGACTGCTCTAAAAGGAGCTGAGCTTCTACCCTGAGTTGCACATGCATCAAATTATCTACAATTCTCTTGCCTCAGTTGGATAATGGGTTCCAGACCTTTTGGCCTGGATCTTTTGCCTTTATCCCTCTATTGTAACTTAAGTTAAAAAGAGAGAAGTTGTTTATAATGACAACTTGCCATAGGAATATCAGCATCTTTTTGGGGGATTAATTCATGCTGACTCCAGTATTTCCTTCTGAACCATTCCATAACAGTAGGTGTAGCACTGGCCTCTGCTAGAATATCACTGTTGTTTGTATCTTTTTTTTTTACAGAATCTTGTATTTTTACTTTCAGAACACTCGCATTGATACGGCCATGGAATATGAATGCAAATTTCACTGTTTTATGTGGTGGTGTGTTTGTTTTGTTTTGGGGTTTGTTTTTAAATAATTTTTTAAATTGGGTAAAATAAGTATTAAAATCTGTTAACTTTTGTACTGACAATAAAATGTTTCTACAGATATTAATGTTAAAATTACAAAATAAATGTCATGCAGCTTATTTTTCCTAATCCTTTGTGTCATACAAAATGGTTTCCTGAACATCAAGTGATGGAACACATCCAGAAAAGCTTCCTTTAGACCTTATCATAGATCCTATATTACAAAGCAATCCTTTCAGGAGTAATGCTTGTAAGATGTCTACTCGTGAGCAGCATGGGTTATTTGAGTAAACATATGTACAGTCTTCTGTGGAAAGTGGCTTGAAGTGTTCATAATGTAGACCTAAAATATGTTCTCTTTTTATTTAGGCTGTATCCTTTAATTAGTGAGGTTTCTGATCATTCTGGAGAGCCTGGAGGACCATTTGGATGGGAGATTTGAAAAAAATCATAGCAGATGGAAAGAGGCATCATGGAAAGAGTTTAAAAGTTTTCTGTTGGAGTTTTGTTTGGTTTTTTTTTTTTTAGCTTGGAAACACAAGGAAGACACCCCAAACCAGCCTGTGCTTGAGGCAGAAATGGGAACTTTATGGTCACGTTGCTGCAGGTTAGCCTGGAGAGGGATGTTGGATGTGATCTTCACCACGTGCTGTAGAAGTGCTCCAGACACCAAACTGTTCTTTGGTTCCTTTTTGCCTCTTTCTACTCTGACTGAAAATCTCATGCCAACCCTAATAAACTTTCTAGAAAAGTTCCTGTTAAAAACTGGTGGTTTTCAATTAAGAGTTATCTGATTGGACAATTCCCACTGACTTCACTGGAAACCATAATTCCCTTACCCCACAACCTCTGTTACTATTAGCAGCAGCAGTGGCTACTGTGACAGAAACCCCAGCGTTTGTAATGACACACGTCTGGTTTTAAGATTTTTTTAAAGGCTCTCAGAAGATCTTGAATCTTTCTCTGCTTGTTTTGAAGTGGATTTAAGTGTATCTCATTACTTTGATACCTTTTTAAAGTGACAGGATGGAAGCATGCAGAAATGTGATGGAAAGGTGCTGTTAATTAGTGTAAATTTATTATTACCCTGATTTTGTTTCAAACAGATGATTTGGGTTTTCTCTGTTCATTTTTTAGCTCTCAGAGAGTTAGATTTGCACCTTGGACGTATTCCACACTTCCACAGTTTTCATGTCTAGCCCTTGAGAAAAAAGCACCCCGAGGTTTAGGGACCATCATTTCAGTGGAAGGTTCCATGATCTCAAAGGAATAAATTAAACCAAGAGAAGGTTAATACCAGTCATGAGTTTAAGAGATTTTTTCTGTAGTCCAGGAAATTTTAAGTGTGCATCTGTTCAGGAAAAGTAAAGAATTGTCAGAAGACAAATCCTTCAGCAAGCTTCCTAGGAACTTTAATATGTTTTATTTACATTTTTTTAAGCAGCCAAACATACTTGAGGGGGGGAAAAAAAAGTAAATAGTTGCTATTCATAAAAAAACCCCAAAAAACAGCTGTAGAAAGGGGAAAAAAAGCCAACCAACACCTGTTTTTGAAAGGTCATCTGTCCATTCTGTAATCAGGAAGTTCTGTAGTTGCATAATTTGATCTAATAATTAGAAAAAATTCATTGATTTTTCCACAGTAAATGTAATAAATTTGTTGGGATGAAGCATAAGCTACCTCCAACAATTTGTGCTTGGAAAGATTGTCAATCCTGTGCCTGGGAAAATGTCTGTACTTCTGAGCTTTTGTTGCCACGAGTCCTGGATGTCACAAGCAGCTTAAATGCAACAGATTTTATGGAACAAGTCTTCTTTTTTATCCCATTTTATCAGATTTACATGTTAACCAGATTTTCTGTAAGGCTCCTGGAGGAGAGAGAAGATGGAGACAGTGCTGAGACAACAAGGGGAAGAGGCACCAGTTGATTCAGGGTATTTCTATCTGAATTTTAGAAGCAATTTCTTCACTTTTGGACCACTCAGACACTGGGATAAACTGCCTGAAGAAGCAGTGGTATCTTCCTGGCCATAAATACTCAAGAACTTGGCTTGCCAGGGCTGTGGATAACCTCATCTACAGCCCTGCTTTCGACACAAGGTTGGCCAAGACGATCTCCAGGGTCCCTTCCAGCTGAAGCTTCTCTGTGATTTTGCAAATCTGTGTTGTTGGCCAAAGGTAACCCAGATCTGCAGCAGAGTCCTGGAAAGCTGGGCTGGCACATGTGGAGGCTGTCAGTGGGATGTATTGTTCAGTAAATTCGATTTAGTGATGCATTTAACAAGAGAGATTCCCCTCTATTAAGGATGTTAAAAGTCAGGTCCTGGCTTGTTTGTGAGTGTCACAGCCAGCCAAAAATGTTGTGACTGGATTCCTGTGCAGTGGAAAGCAGTGTTTTGTCAGAAGCTTTCTAGAGTGCCCTGCAGAAAATGGAGTATTTTGACTTTATCAGAATGACATGACCCTATCAGAGTCAGAAGGAAATGAAGTAATTTTATGTTGCAGCTATTTCATAGTGGACAATGGCATATAAAGTCAAAGAAGGAATGGAGTATTTAGGCTTCATCAAACCAGAGTGGTTAGACTAACTCAAAATGACATCTGGGTACCACAAATAATTGCACTTTTCAAATGTTTTATTTCCAGTTCAGGCTGACAATGGGGTTTCCTTGAAGAATGCGCTTTGAATGATCAAAGATGTCCATATTGCTCAGATTGACAGCCAGTATTTTTACAGGCTTTTTCCTGGTGCTCCAGCATTTGTTCCCTGGAACCAGAGGCTGTGAGTGAGGCCAGGGGCCAGGATATTTTGGGATGATTTGTGAGGAACCTGGTCCCATTTCCCTCACCCAGCACAGGGTGCTGCAACCAGGTTGCCTCCCTTGAAATAGTGAATTACTGGGAAAGCTTTTCCAAAGCCTAAAAGGATTTCCAGGGAGGACTAATATTTCTCTCTGGCAGAGGAGTAGCTCATCTCTTCTGCTGGGGCATCATGCCTTTGAATTGTCTAAGAGGAAGGAGAAACAGGCCAGCAAACAGGAGCCCTGGTGTCACTGCTGTCTGGGGAAATCTATGGCCCATTATACCAGAACCAACAGGAAATACAATTTATGGGGAAAAAAATCAGTGCTCCCAAGGACTGTTGTAAAGACATCTGAGAGAAGGTAGCCAAGGTGCAATATTTTGTCCAGACATGTTTCCCTGGCAAAACTATAACTTTTTTTTAAGGCTATTCAGCAGCATGAAGGACTTTCTATTCCCAACGTTTGTTGGCACAGAGATGCACAAATTGCCAGCTGAATACTGCTGTACTAAATTCAGTAAGTGAGGGATCTGCCATGGGAATGATGCTTTGAGTGTCCAGGAGAGCAGCTCCATCCAGGGCTGGGCAGAGTGGGGGTGACAGTACTGGAGAAATTGGGGTTGCATCTTCTTACATGGTCCCAGAGTTTCAAGGGTCATATGCCAAATCCTGAGTGCCAAAAGCACTTGAGAAGAATTTGCCACCACCACGAAAACTCCCAAGGAAATCCTAGCCTGCAGTGAGAATGCTGAAGCATTTTCTTTCATGAATACCCCCTGTTCTTACCAATTTTCTTGAGTGTATCTCACTTATTTTTCCATAAGTATCTTTTTTAAAGGTATTTTCATTTTTCAGGTCACAGAATTGAGAAAAAACCCCAAACATTTTGGTTTCTGCTGGGACTTATAAGTAACAAAAATTTGCCTATTTATTTTTTCAAATTGGTATTTCCTCTCTCCTTTAAAAGTTCCAAGACTTGTTCCCTGACAGCTGTTATAACAAATGGTGGGGCTTCTTCAGCTGATGTGATCCAAAACTTCAATCATATCAGTGGAGAGGTAATATTTATTTAACAACTGGTCAATGAAATACAATCTGTTGATTTGTTCTTTAGAGTTACGTAGCCCTTTTACGGTATTTTTCACTAAAAATAGTATATTTGTTTCTAATTATGTATGCAGCCTAGGTCTGTACAAGAAATTTTGTAGGTCCAGGTTTGCAGATTTTTAAATCAGGAGGCTGATGCCACATAAATGTTCAGTAATCACTTAATAGATGTAATCATGACAGGGTTCTGAAAGAGTCAATAAAAATGTTACTAACCAGATTAAAATGGTAAAAAAGGAAAAATGTTACTATTGTGAGTTAAAAGTAGTGGGTTTTTTTCCCCCCTTATTATTTGGCATTGCTTTGCTTGCCCTTCATTTGACTTTTTCCTTCATTGTTCACAAATACTCTGGATCCTCATCTGGCTTAATATTTGGGAAACAACAGTTATGTTCAGGATGGTTCCAACAAGCCTTAAAATCACCCCAGAATTTCATGCCTGGCCTCTCTTGCCATAGCCCTAAACATGAAGGATGTCCCTTAGATGCAGACTCGAGTCTTGTAACCTCTGTTTTTCTGCCTGTGTCAGCTGGCTCCTCAGTCCTCAGCATGTGTGCTGAGCTCCCTTTATTCTTGCTGTTGCAATAAAAAAGGAGGAAAAATCTGCTGTGGTTTTCCTTAGACTTTGTTTCACTCATTGCAGGCAGATGAGGAGGGAAGAGGCAGCAGCCCCTCGCTTTTCCTGGTGCCTCATTCGTTGTCTGTGTTGCTGGAGCCTCCAGCACCTCCTGCCCTCATCACTGTACCCACCACATCAGCAGTTTAAAAAACATACATCCTCAAAGACCCGTATTTTGTTGAGATTTCTTTGTAACCTGACTAGACAGCCACTGCCCCATTAATCAACCCCCTCTGTTTGACACACAGCAGATTTATGGCTCTGGGTTGATGAAACCAAAAGGCAATTAAACACAATCAATCAGCTGGGCTGAAGGTCCCAGATTCTGCTCGTGAAATCCTTTTCAAACGTCATTAGAGCCAGGGCTGCGAGAAGACTGGAGTGAAAACAAAGGAAAGATGGTTGTTTTTCCAGGTTTTTCAAGGGTGTTTTCAGCCTCTCAAAGATCCCCAAAGGTCTAAAAAGATGTTAAAAAAATAAAGAGCCAAGGGGAAGAGAGGCTTGTAGGGGTTTGCTTTCAGTCCTGGAGTAGAAGTGGGGGTGAAAGGAGCATCAGATGACAAAGTGGTAAGCCACTAAATCTGGGTGGTTTCTGCAGGCTCAGTGTCTGCTTTTGCTCTGAGAGGCACAGCAGACATGAACATCATGTTCCTTTTTGGGAGGAACATTCCCACTTCATTAATTTACAGAAAAGATTCAATACAAACATGACAGAGTTGCCTGATGGATTTGTAAACCCTTTCTTGAACAGCTCTGGAGTTCTTGACTTCCACAGTGTTGCTGTGTACATCTTTAGTCCACCAGATGACTTCCAGGAAACTACCAACAACCAGAAGCAGCTTAATTTCACTTATTCATTTATGTATTCGCTATTTGCAGCAATCTTTTTTTCCTCCAAGCAGCTGTGATACAGAGGTAATGAAAATTAAAAAAAAAGTAAATTTTTATTCTTCCATCCATTGTACATCTTTTGAGGAGAAATGCTTGGTGTTCCTTGATCTTGCACATATTAACAACTGTCAATATTTTTGTTCTATCTCTTACCACTACAAACATATGTAAATTACCATGTGCTCTTCATTTAATGTGAAAAGAAAAAGACACTCAAGTATTGGTGCCTGTGCTCGTATGCAGTTCACATATTGGGTTGATTCTTACAAAAGAGATAAAGAATATATTCCTATACACACTTGGGAAGCTGCAATGTCCCAAAAGCTTCCTTACCTAGTGGAAAAAATCTTGGCAGCTTTCTGACAATGCAAAAAAAAGGGACTCAACTTCCACAGCAATAAGCAAACAAAATTTAAAAAATAAATAAGTTTTTGTCTTTGTACTTGATCTGCTTGTTAGGTCACTTTATAAATGTTTTGGTGTTTCTGGCACCTAGTTCTGTGTTTGATAGTCAACAAAGGCCAGTTCCCATATTTGTATATTTATTTTT
>NW_008246065.1:518599-533581 GCF_000691975.1 Corvus brachyrhynchos
TTAACTTTATCTGAACTACTTCTGCACTGAGTCTGCTACGGAGCCAGTACTCAATACTCACCATAAAAAACAGAACAAAGATCTGTCTCAGCAAAGTCTGTGGACATTTGATGCCATTAAAAGCAGGCTTTTTGCCAGGAACTCCATGATTAATTTCTCATGGTTTCAGGGTAATGTGGTGGAGAAGTTGTCTCCATCTCTATATCTGCATTTTATACCATTCTTTGAGAGGTGAGGAGTATTTGAAGGGTGCAATGCCTGACTGCAAGCACACTGCTTTGAAAAAGGCAGCCAGCAACCTTCTCCTGCTGGTGGAATGGCCACAGACATCTAGATCGTGATGTTTTCCCCATAATTGATAGAAAAGTGTTGGATTCTCTGGAAAACCTTGTGGTTGCCCTGTGATATGTTCACATTGTGACAGGTGGTTTGCTGGTTGACATCCAGTTCTGGACCAGAGTCTTGGACCACAGAGTGCAGCAGCTGCTGCTCCTGGCGCTCCATGCCCAGGGCAGTTTGCTGTCTCCAGAAGGGCTGCTGGAAGGCTTTGGAGAAAATCATTGCAACTCCAAATCCAACTCCTTGACAGGATTGTTGCTTGTAAGATTTATCTTCTCTCTCTGAACACCTTCTCTGCTTCCTGTGTCAGAACCACCCACCAGAGCTTCTCTGCCTACAGCAGCAGCACCAGGAGAAGAAGCAGCTGATGGAGGAGAGTGTGTTCGCCCTCATTTGCTTTTTTCCCCAAAAGGGAACCCCATCCTTGTTAAAGCTCCCCAAGACACGTGTGCCAGACCCACATCAGCACTACTGGCTTCAGCAGCAAGCAGCTCTCATCCTGGTTTTACTGGTTCCCACTTTGCCTCCTAAAAAATGTGTCTCACTTTTATTTTGGAACAAAAAAACCCCACTTCCAGGGTCTCTGCAAGATGATCTTCTAAAGACAGCTACTGCATTGACCAAATAACCTGGACACTGCATGCACTCAGCTGGATTTTGGGTTTGTTTTAAATTTTCCAATTGTTAATTTTATAATGTGTCCCTCAGGTCCCTTATTAACGGACAGCTCATGGAGGAGGTCTGGGTTACTGTTTACCACAGCCCTCAGTACTTTGGCATCCCTTAAGTCAAACTGAGCTCTCAGGCCTCTGCTTGCCAAGTCAAATCCTTTTAGCATTTTTATAATCTCCAAACACACGTTTCTTCATCTCTCGGACTCCGTCTCTGCAGTTCAGTAAGCATTTGTTGTTTGAAATCAGATCATGATGAAATCGTTTAATAGTCAGTCTATGAAAATATTTTGTTTAAAAAACACTCAGAACTTAATTGGAATGAAAATACCAGCAGCTGGATTGTAGTTTGAAGTCAGAAGTCTGAGAGGCAGCTGGAACAGCAGGATTCAGAGAGACACTTCTAATTCTTCCCCTTCCTACAGGAACGTTCCAAGGCTGCTCTGTTTTGGCAGGCAATGAAAAGGACCCACTCGGGTTCAGCCTTCTCTGACCAATATCATCTGCTGCTGGTCCATCTGTCACTTAGCTCTGCAGATAGAGCACAAAAACATCCTGGGTTTCTTTTTTCCCTATGCTTTATGAAGGGTTCTGATGAGCTCCACGTACTGCCACAACATCCTTGTCATTACTGGCGTGTCTGAGCAATGACTTGCTCTAGTTGAGCAATTTAATTTCTTCTTGGATCCCCTAATGAGACTTACTGAAGAATATGTGGTAAAGAAAGATTTGGGGTGACTCGTTCATTGGATGAGGGCTGACTCCTTCAATTGTATTGAGTCTGGCTCTGGGATTCATGAACTTGCTGGACAGTTTTTGTTGTGTTTTATTTATACTTGGTTGGAGGAGTTGTTAGGATTTAAATAGTTGGAGACCTTGGATATGCACAGTAGTGTTCCTGCTATGAGTTCATTGGCAAAATGCTGGAAGTTTTCAGACCAGATCTCTGTCCAATTTCCACTAGATAAAATTCCTTCCATCACAAGAGTTAATTGATAAGGGTGGAATTAAGTGCCTGGAGTAATTGCCTTCTTGGGGTAGAAGTAATCTCCACACACAGCCCAGCAGCTTCTTGTTTGTATCTGAAAAGACTGGCTCTTCAATTTGAATATTTTGTTTTAGATAAAGAGGAAAATGAATGTATAAAAAATGTAGTTTTGACATTGAGGCTCTAACAAATACATGCAAAATACCCTTAAATTAATGCAAACTTACTGGAGCTGCCTTTTGAAAAATTATTCTCATTGGATGTCTACTTTCAAATTGCACATATGACCAGCAGGATATCTGGATGCCTAAAACCGTTTTTTTTAAAGTTACAGATATAGTAATACAAACTTGGCACAGAATGCAGTGAGAATGTCAGCAACCTCAGAAGTCTAAAAGGAGCCTGTGGATGAAGCACCCTCCTCTGCCAGCAGCAATAAAGGAACTCCAGCGAGGACTTTTGGGGGTTTAAAGAGGCATCCAAAGTTATTTAGCCATGACTGCAATCATGACAATATTGACAGGCTTTTTGATATGTGGTTTTTTTGGTTGGGATTTTTTTTTAACCCGGCATGCAAACTGAGATCAGGGGACATTAATAACAAAGTGTCGTTGCCAAACTCGCTGGTTAAGGATATAAAGCAGACTTCTAACCCGAAGGTGTTGTCCTTATTTTATCTCCTACTGAACAATCTGTTTATCCTAAGGTAATCAAAACCATGAGGATGAGGAGAGAGAGCAAGCATGTTTTAATGCAGAGGGGAATTATTATCTCCTGTTAACTCTCAGTCACTCCTGATCATACTGTAAATTATTTGCTGGAGTATAAATTGTGCTCCATTTACATATTTTGCTTATTCTTTCTCAGCAGTATTATTTCAGTGGCTACAGGCTTCATGAATTTAAGACAAAACTAATTTTACATCAGCAGGACATAGCACAGGTCTGGGTTACCTGTCTGGAGCCACCTCCACGCTGGTGCAGACAGTGCTCAAGCCAAAGCTGTCCCAAGGAGGAAAAAGCAATTACAAACAAATCACTTCTAACCATTGGCAAGTAATTCTGGAGGGGTTTTTGTTTGTTTAACCCCCTTCCAAATTCTGCATAACAAAGATGCTGTCCTTTCTGGACAGTACTGTCGACAGCAGGAGTGTGTCACTGGTTTGGCAATGAGAAATGGACACAGATTAAAAAATGTGATGCAGACTAGACCTGGTGAATAGTTGCCAAAATATTCCATGAATGTTTGCTTGGGTTTTGAAGTGAATTCACTTTGGCTTTGTTCCTCCTTCCGTGGACCTCACACACCAAGAGCATTTCAGTCTTGCCATCCCTGACCACGTTTAAAAGCAACCTTTAAAATCATTTGCGTCAGCAGAAGTTGAATTTTGTATTTGCCACTTTTGTATTGCAGATAGTTGCCCAACACTTCCAGAAGAAGGGAGAAAAAAGTGAGTGCAGCACTTCTGTCTGATCACAAAAGCCACTGCAGTGACAAGGAAAGGAATAATGCTGCCAGTTTTGCCTTGTAAGCATAGCAGGAGAATAATTTTGAGGGGAAAAAGCACAGAAAATGTATTTGTTCCTCCCTTTTGCTGAAGATTGCATTTCATCCCCAGAGTGGTCACACCAATCCTGAAACCAGTATGTGATGCCAAAGGAGAGGCAGATCTCAGGTGACGGTGTGGGAGTGGGAACTGGCACCTGGGGCTCTACAGCAGGATTTTTGTTGCCACTGGTGAAAGTTTCTGCTATTTTAGGTGATGTTTGTGTGCCTGGGTGCAAGCTGTGCTCAGGGTTTGTCCCCAGGTTGTCTCACACAGGGTAAATGTGAGTATTGGTGTAAGGGAATGGGGCACCTGGTAGCAGCGGCTGGAAAATATATCTGGGGAGACAAGGGTGGATCAGCGTCAGAGAAAATGGCTTCAGCACAGAGAGTATAGCAGCTCTGTGAACGATTGATGAAAGAAGGGCAGTGCAGAAATGCAAGAAAAGTAAAAACGGGTTGTAATCTGTTCATGGAGTGTCTGCATTCAAGGAAGTTAAACCTGTCAAGTACTTTCTTGTCTCAAAATTCATTTGAGCCATCAAGTTGTTCTTTCAACTCCTAAATAAGCACAAAACCCGGCAGATAAACATGAGTTTCTAGAATAACTGACAGTCATAAGGCAGAAAGCTGAGTTTCCAACTGCAGCCTGGTAAATCTGTTTTCCTTTATCCTTCTGGAGAAGCCAGAATCCTGAATTGCTAGATTAAGTTTACCTTTCAGACAAGAATGATTTAAACCAAAATATTTTATCACACATATCCCAGACCTCAGCACAAGCCCTCAATTGTGCTCTGCTGAAATTCATGTGAATGCCATCATTGTATTGATCAGTTGACTATCACTGCAGATGTTTGAGGGTTATGGATTCTTTCCTGTGATCATATTAAATCTTAAATTGGGTTTCTGAATTACCAAAGTAAATGAATAAAAGAGTATAAACGGATAACTAAGGAAGTTGCATCAGTTTACACAGCCTGAGGTTGTGAGCTGCACTTTATTTTGTGCCAGATCTGTGTTCCTACATCATTAAGTTGTTCTTGTGGTATCTGGTTGTGGCATTTGATTACAAAATTATTTTGTCATAAAAAAGAAGCTGTCTACTAATATAAATCTATGTTTGGTGTTCAGGATTTTCATGTGCTGCGAGGATATCAAGTAAGAAACCCACCTTTTCTTCACGATTTTGAACATACTCCTGAGCATAATGGATTTAAAAATTCACTCTAACCTTTTGCTATTGGCGCACAGCATGTGTCTGACCTCCTGACCTCCCAGCTGTATTCAGGGAATTGTATACTTCAATGATTTCTTTTTATACAGACCTGTGTTTGGTTAATTTTAAAAATAATTATTCTGAGTTGCTGTAGAAAGGAGAGTCAGAGACGCAGCATGTTCCAGCCTACAAGAGACAGCTACTAAAAGCACCATGTTTAAAATCCTTATTTTTACCAGGAGTTAAGTGTTATTTATGACTGTCTCTCCTTATCACTGTGAGTATGGATAAATATGCCACTTTTAACTACAGTGCTGCTCTGCTGTTCTTTAAGAGTAATACCCCATGAAATAGAGCTTGAGAGGGTTTTTATACAGTGATATTGAGTCTCAAATGCTGTAAGGCAGAGAGGGTCAGGTGAATTATTCTGAAATACAAGGAGCTGTTTGATGCCTTAGTGAGGAGTCAGATCAACTGGCAGAGAGTTCCCTTTGCAATGAGTGGTGTGAACTCACCTAACACTGCAAGGGCTCTTTGAGAGTCCTGTTCTGCAGTCATAGGTCTGGAAAATGATTGCACCCACATTTTTGCTTTCAGTTTTATAACTTTTATGACTTCACCAATACAATTTCTAGCAGACCATTGCAAAATGTTGTACTGGTGCAAGTGGTGGGCAGTGAGCAGTGATGTTGGAATGATCAGGCATGTGTGGAGGGTGTGAAAGTAGAAACCTTTAAAATAGGTTTTACACTTGGAAGGAGGCTGATGTTGTTACATCCTGATTGCCAGACTCAACCTACAAATGAAAATGTAATCATTTCAGAACATTGAATAGAAAGATGCAGGTGTACATAGACAAACACAAATGTAATTCAAGTACTACTGGTGGACACCTGGAAACAGATACATTTGTTTTGGAATTTGATGTCATGAGAGAACTTCTAACAACATTGGAAACTTTAAACAATTGGAAAGCAGAGCAATATTCTGAGTTTCACTGTTACCTCCATCTCGATGACGATTGCTTTGTGCTTAGCATTGCTTTAAATAAAGCAGGACAGATCTGTGTTCTCAATGTCAGCCTTCTCATTCCTTTCTGCTTTACAGAATGGAAGTTGCTGTTTCCATCTTTCATCTCTCTTTCTCTCTCCTAAAAATGCAGATGGACCTTGGCCTCAGCCCCTAGGCAGCATCCAAGCAGGTCGTTGTTCCCAGGGGGAATCCTGCTCCATCCCACTCAGAGCAGTGCACTTGCTCTGCAGCATCTCGGTGAGTCCTCTGTCCACCTGACCTGAAAGGTGCCCTGTGTGATTTTCCAATTATCAGGGTGTTCACAGGTTACTTCAGAGAGGAAAATAATCCAAGGAAAAAACCTCAACATCTTTATTCATTCTTCAACACTGCCATATGCTTGACGTGTCACTTCATACAGTACCGAGTAAAATGAGCCTGTACAAATGGTAGGGGCACAAAAATTAGCATTACATAGTCGATAAATCATGCAAGGAATTTGGTATCTGTGTACTTAATCTAAATTTGTTAACACTGGCAAGATAAAGGTCATTTGGACTCCATGCCGACTCTTGAAACTGGGACGCTGTTCAGAAATTTGAGGTTTCTCCATCCAGCTGTGTACATGTGCCTTGTTATCTAATACTTTAATTGCTAACAAAACACTGGGTAGTGGAGAATATACTGGTCTGTGTCAATATTTAAGCAGGACTTTACTTATGGCTGAAGTTTATTCACCTTGGAGGGAGAAAATTTTTTGCCTCACTTGAATAACTGGGCAAAGAAAAAGAAGGGTTTCAACTTGCTCCTGTGGTTTGTACTTACTATAGGCAAAGAGAAAAATATGTCAGTTGTTTTTGAAAGCTGCATTTTCAGGTCCTTTTATTTATTTATTTTTCTTTTCTTTTTTTTTCTTCTGGGATATTTCAAGAACTGTTGAGACCTCACAAGTGTTTGGGACCTTTCTCCTTCCCCCTTCCAAATGGTTGAGGCAAATTAGGCTCTCCAGCTTGTTTCTGATGAATATTTACCTAAATTCTTAAAATTCTTCCACAAAGGAGATTAGGAGTTGTAATTGTCTCTCCTCTCCTGTCCTTCTCATCACTCTTGGGAAAGCTGAGCCTGAAGATGAGGACTCCTGCAGGCTTCCAGGGAAGAGCACCTGAGAAGAGACAGGATAAGCTGCTGAGGTTTGGGTACAGCAAGCACCACCACTGTCCACCTGCACCCCATTCCCAGAGGCTTTTTCCCAAAGGCACTTTCCTTTAAGCTTCTAAAGCCTAAAAATTGCTGGTTTTCACGTCCAAAAGTCTGATTCTTGCTGTGGAGGAAGTTAAAATAAGGGATGCCACCATATTCACACAAAGCCATCGAACTTTTGGAATACTGATGAAGGAGGGGGTTATAAAGACAGATATTTTCTTATGCAAACTGGAGTTGTCCACGAGGGAGAAGCAGCAATGTGACATCTGCCATGTGCAGAGGCTCAGTCTGGGTGATTTTTCCTGGAATCTGTCCTCATGGCTAAAGGATCTGTCTGTTTTTCATACCTCATGTTCACCAGCCCGTGGTAACATTAACAAACCAAGTCCTGAGGAAGTTCCATACTTTGATCACTCCTTTATGCTTCCTAAAAGTCTCTCCTGGGCTGATCCTGCTTCAAACTTCTCCTTCCGTACTGAGAGTTTAATCCTTTCACTGCTTTTCCCCATTCCTGTGCTTCTCTGGGACTTGAAATAAATATGTAGCAAAATGACCCCCCTGTACCAAGGCACAGAGGGTACACTGAGTCTGTTGTACCCCAAATGTAGCACAGCTTATGGCTGTTCTGTACATCACAGGACCCATGAAAATAGGAATCAAGGTACCAGACTGCTGGTTTTAGTACAAATCTCATTATTAGTGCAAGACCTGGCTTATGGCCATGAAAGTGGTGGTTTTGTTGGGTGTGGGGGCCTTTTTTTTTTGGGTTTTGGTTTCTTTTTCCTCTAAGCAGAGGAAATGTGTGAAGAGCACACACACCATAAGTTAAAGCTCTGTGCAGATAATTGCAGAGAGGTGGAAGAGGCAGCGAGCTTTGAACAAAGAGGCTTTTCTGCACAGGAGATGTGCACATGGGCCATGCCTTCAAAAACCTCTGCCAGCTCTGGCCAGGCTGCTCAGGGAACGGACTGGAACTGGTCCATATGTCTCCTGCTGTAGATGGGGCTCTGACTGTCCCTCCAAGGAGAACTGGGAAGGCTCAGAGCAGGGATTCAGGAGTCAAGGCTGATGTTGGTGGTGCATGAAAATATAAAGAGTTGGAATGAGCTGCATTTAACAAGCTAACCAGCAGTTTTCAGCCTTGCTCCATGACAGTCAGCCCTGCGCTGTCTCTCACGGTGAGTTTTGGACATTTTTCTGAGCTGGTTTCAAGTGTGGCTTGTGTTTGCCAACCAGAATTTTTTCCACATCCTCTCTCTAATCCAGATTTTTCAGGAAACTCAAAGCAATTCTTATTAAAGCAAGTCCAACTCCATAAAAATCCCAGAACACTGGATTTAAATATTTAACTGCTTTATAATAACTTCAATTCTCATTCATATATATATTTTTTCAGTAGGAGTACTTATTGGAAGGACACTATTTATTTTGCAAAGTCACTACTTTATGGCATGATGAGGATATAAATTGTGAAGTGTTGAACTTAAAACTAGCGTTATCTGCTCTGACAATAAAAATTAAATCTGCAGCTCAATATTGCTAAACCTGAATATATAAAACCTCTTGTCTGTCCTTCTAATATTTAGCTAGGTGATAGAACAGCTAAAATCTCAGATATTTTTTATTAAAATTCTGGAGTTTGGATCTTTAGCGTTTATGTTCACAAGACCTCTTTTCTAATGAAGCCCAAAGTTCTCATATGATCACTCTAAACATGGATACTTTAAGAAAAAATACCAAATAAATTTTTAGAATATGGGAGGTCATGCAAAAGGATGAAATTAGAAAGAACCAAGTTATTTATGTCAAAGAAAGCTCAAAACCCAGCCATGTTTAAATGCTGAGTTTTACAGAGGTGTATTTTCTTTGGGGTTTTCTGCTGAGAATGATAGATCCAGCATCTTTTATCACATCAGTGATTTTTGGCTTTCTAGGAGAACTGGAGGGTGGTGGCAAGAAAGAGATTGCCCATGATGAATGTTTGGACACAGACCAGGTTTTGCAGTTAGGAAAAAGTGGTTTCCTTCTAATCCCAGTACTTTCCTTCCTGTATTCTCTGTGGTACCTTGCTTCTCAAAGTCAGGTTTTGTGTCAGCCTAGCAGACCTTTGAAACGTAGGTTATTAGAAATGTTGTTCCTTCTTACACAGTTAAATGCCTGTCATTTTAGATTTCCTATGCCATTAATTTTAAATATCCATTTTTGGGTCTTTTCCCCACTTTTTGGGTATTGGCAGGCTGTAAAGAGCCATGTATTGCACCATGCCAGTTGTTCTCAATCATTCTTGTGACAATATTATCCCTGTAACATGGCCAAAGCAGAGTCTGTGTGGATTATCTGATGCTTAATTATCTGAATTACATGGACACAAAATGTAATATGAGCAATCATAAGGCGTGTAACCAAATTATTTGACTGCTTTTGTAGTCTCCCCTGCTCTGTTCTTCTTCTTCATGGTTTGCATTTGTGAACTATCACTTAAAAAATAGAAAACATCAAAACAGGTGATTAATGTTTCTGTGCTGGATTGGATTATGATAACACATAATGTAAATACAAGAGTCCATTTGTGGGCTTCCAGCCTTTTCCACATTATATTTAAACTCAGGGCAGCACAGTTGCTCTGGACCACATGACTGTTAATTTTTCATATCTTGACCCTGCTAATATATGTCATTTTTTAAAAAATCAATGGCCAATGGATGACTTTCATGACTTCTATGTCATTTCTTGTACCTGGCATAACTCATGGATCCAGAGACCCCACAGCTCTGGGGGTATTGCTGGCTTGATGATGCTTCAGGGGAAGCATTTCTGTAGTAATTTAATTTTAGAAATCTCTACATCTGTCATTACTGGATTTGCTGTTGTCACTAGACAAATGCTGCATCATGTGCAGTGCTAACACTGACCTGGGGACAGCTTTGACAGAATCTCTCCAGAGGTTAAATGTGGTGTATTCTCACCTAAACCAGCCAGGTCCTTCAGAGTGGCAATCCTAGCACTGTCCAAACTTTTGTATTGGGGAAAAAATAATGTGGTGAACCCTTACCCTTTTTGTTAGGGCTGGTATTCACTAAAATACTTACAAATACCCCTAGAGCCAAACTACCCTGAATTTTTGTGCTGTCTTAGCAAGCAGTTATTCAGCTGATGGCAAATTATTCTACAATTTCATGGTAAAGTTCAGTTCTGAGAACTTCTCTATGGTGGTTTCTTCTCCCTTTAAAAAAAACCCCCAAGATTTGAATGCAGCCTTCATAGTTCTTTTCTAAGCCAATGCTTTTAATCTCTGTGTGTTACAAGCTGCTCTTAGGTAGTACATTCCAGATAACAGAATTTAAAACAAATGGTTTCACTTGCAGGGACTATCACTTAAAGCTCAAATCATTCCAAACTCTGTGTTGCTTTGAGACCTTAATCAGCCACCTTTTGCAGTTAATTGCTATTTTGGCAGGCTGGAGAAAGGAAATGGAGATTTTTAACAATTTCATATCAACACAAACCAAAAGGAATTTGATGAGACAAATAAAAGGACCTTTTCCTAACTCAAAGATGCTCTGCTTGCCAAGTGCCAGAAGCTTTTTGCAAACGTCAGAAGTGGGAGAGGATTATTTTGAGAAAAGCTTGCTAGGCTCCTTTATAAGGAAACATTTTATGCAACACAGGTAAGTTCCATTTGGAGCATGCCCTGCCTAACCCATCTCACCCAGGATGTTCCACCCCAGTGAACCAGGTTCTTGGGAGGCTTTGTGGAGCTCTGATATGCACTGAAAAGTAACAGAACTGGGTAAATTTACCTCTCTGTCCATATCCTAGGTGGTATTTCCTACAGTAGATGTGCACCACAGCATTTCTGACCTTCCCCTCATTGACCAACACCACAAACTCAGCATTATCAGCAAGGACTGTCCTCTCCTGATTCACCCAGGAAAAAGCAATGGTGGAGCTGCTTGTCATTAATATCCACTTCACTTTAAACTTACTGAAGCACTGGAAACCTCAGAAGCTGCTATTCCAGTTGCTCATAATGTGCTCTTTGTTTTGTGTTTGGCTTATCTTTGAGCACAATGCACTCTGAAGGAAGTACACCCACTCCCTGATGTTTTCCTTGGGAGCCAGAAATGTGTGTGCAGCGTTTTTGGGGCAGTGGTGAGTAAAAGTGGAGTGTGTGTTATGAAAGGTGCGGGGGATGGTGGTGGTGGTGGGATGCAGGAAATTGTGCTCAGCTTTAAAGTCTGCAGATCCAGGCTAAAAGCAGAGTTCTGACACTTTCTGGTTTAAAATTGTGCAGCCCGAGTCAAAAAGCTCAACCAGCAAATGCAGAGCCATTGCAGCTTGATGGATGGCTGTCCAGGGCTGGTACACCTTGTGCTGTGAGCACACCCAGCCTTTGGAAAGTTCAGCAGCTAAACTGAAACTAACCATTATTCAAATACTTCTGGAATGAGAGAATCTTGTTTACTTTAACGGTTTCCCTTCCTAACAGGCAGGCAGTGCTTTCCCAGCCTGCAACGTTTCTTCTCTCCTTAGAATTTCCAAAAGTTACAGAGTCCCTGGATCCTTACACAACTAATTCTGATCTCTTTGCAAATTATTTGATTTTTTTTTTTTTTTTTAGTAATAAGTCTATTTGAGAAATCCTAGATTTTGTTTTAGCTCATGATAAATATATTAATGTGGAAAGTTTAACTTTACACATGGCTGGCTTGGGAGGCTGCCTGGGTAGCCCAGACCTAGTGGGTGTATATATTATTTATCTTTATTTACATTCATTAGTTATATTTATATGTATATGTATATGTATATGTATTTTTATTTTTATTTTTATTTTTATTTTTATTTTTATTTTTATTTTCATTCATTATTTCTATTTCTATTTCTATTTCTATATTTATATGGTTTATAGGGAGGACATAAGAGCACAATAGAGTGTTTAAGGATTCTGTACTTAATCCATAATGTTGCCCACTCCTGTTTATGGACAATGGTATTGCAGCTAAAATCCTGATCTGGATGTGGATCTAATCTCACATATGAGTCCATGTCCCCTCTACTGGCTCATGTGGGAGAGAAGGGCAGCCCACTGCTCTGTTGCTTACTAGAGATGTTCTTTATTCCAGATAGTGAATTTTGATCTGAACATCTCCCTGCTCTCCAAAGCCCTGTGGGATTCTCTGCCCCTGCACTCTGAGCCTCTACTGGGTTTTGCCAAATGGCTTTTCATTTTCTGCTGCATTCTGAATATAGTTCCAAGGCATCAAAGACAAGATGGTAAAAAAATGAATGAATTAAAAAATGAAATCCTGTGTCCCCCTGCTGCTTCTTTGTCTCTTAAAAAACGAAGACAAAACCATGTACAGCCACCAGATACAGACCTCATTTTACAGTTCCTTTAAATTTCACAAGGACTCAATCTTAAATGTTGAAATTCAAAAGTCATTTGGGATTTGGTTCAGAGTGACAGGTAAATATTATTGGAAACCTATTTGCAAGGTACTGAAAACTCAGTTTAAAAGCTGATCTTGTAAAAGCTCTGATTTTACAGGAAAAATTAAGGAGTTTTTCTCTGAATAAGATTCAAACCTTGCTTTAGATTTAAATTGCAGCTCTGGGTTTTTAATATACAACGCAGTTTGTGAACTGTTGCTGACATCTCGCTCTATCTTGAGCAAAGCAATTTAGAGACCAGGCTGTTTTCCTATTAAATAAATAAACATTGCTGTTTCATTGATGGTTCTTAACAAAAGGGGTCAGCCCCATTGTTTCTGAAACAGCAGTACATGAATCTGAAACATAAATTATTAGTATCAACAGAAAAACTCATGATGTAGTCAAGCATTTGTCACAATGAATGAAAAAATAAACAAGTTATTCCCCCAAGACCTCCGTGCTATTTAGAGATGAATGAAAAGTTCATTGAATAAAATAATCAGCTTGAATATTGTTTTTGATTGTTCTGTGATTATTTGAGAGATTATATCTTACTGAAAGATCTACACATCAAATTAACTTTTAAAAATGCTCTAAATTAGAGGTTAAGCATTAAATCAGGTTTCTTCAATCCCACTTTTATACCATCTTAATGTTTATAATTTTTTCTAACTAAAAAATCTTAGTGAAATAAAAAAGTTGGACTTCCTTGTATTTCTAGTATCTCATACTGCTTCATCCTTTCTGGAGAGAGAAAGGAATAACAGAAGAGAGAGGAAAATACCTGAAACCGGAAAATGGAAAATCGAGATTTTTCCGTTTTCACAACACAAGATGAAATATTTTGTACTGAATTTGAAGCATTTTATTCAGTGAAACACCTGTTCCTCTAAAAGTGGTGGCTGCATTTCCTCTGATGTTGTCTTCTGTTTAAATTAATACAAAACCAATTACTTTTCATATGTCAATTTTTACAGACTAAATGAAGACTCTTGTAGTATTTGCAGAATTAAATCTCAGACCAGTGAAGGCAATGCACTTGGAGCAGCATCTCCTCTGCAGCACCTCAGTGCATCAAGGCTTGCTCTGGGCCTCCGTTTTTCAGGCTGTTTCACGAGCACAAACGAGCTGGCCTGAAGTTTATAAACAGCTTTAAGTACCAGCTCTGAGCTTTGCTAGAGCAGCATCCATCACAGCTACGTCAAGGATGCAGCAGGGAGCTTTGTCTTATCTCCTCTCTCTCTCCAGTCGTGTGCTCTCATACCTAGACAGTTGGCTCATTAAAACAAGTGTGCTATTGCTGAGCACAAAAAAAGAAAAAAAGAAAGAAAATAAAAAGGGAGACGCTGTTTTTAAGACTTGGATTTATAGTTCCATGTTGTAATCAGACATCACAGATTCTTTCACAAGAACTATAAAACAAGTTTTCTCATGAGAAGCAAGAAGGAAAAAAAAAAAGAGAAAAAGGCGGGTGTGCTGTCCCCCATTAAACAATTGTGAGGTTTCAGTTTAGTGCGAGCTTGAGGGGAAAAAGGGGACGTGGCAGTAAATCATCTGTGCAGTTCTCAGCCATAAAGTTTCTTGAGCAGTCAAAACTGCCAGGGCTTGTTTGGATGACTTATTCCTAGGCAGGGGGGGATGGAAGAAAGTTTATAATACAGCTGCAAACTTTAGCTGTCTCTGGTGTCACTGTTGTTTACGTTACGTGATAATGTGCTACAGAAACCTCCTTCTATTTCAAAGGCGACATTTACCTCCCTGACCTTGTTTTGGGATTGTTTTGCCCAGCCAACAGAGCAGGAATCTGGAATCGCCTCGGCACTGCTGTGCCTGGGTCGGGTTTTTGCTGGGAATGGGGGTTTGATGAGGGGGATGCAGGTCAGGATGGGCTGGAGCTGAGGAGGGACCAGTGAGTCTGACTGGGGTTTGGATCAGGTCTTGAGTGCTTTGGTCCCTTATCCAAATTGGTGACGGATTGAGTGGTTGGTCTGTGTTGAGGCTGGAAGGAAGATGAGTGCCTGCTGGCTTGGGTGGCTGGTACCCTTGGATAATTCACCTGCTGCTGGGAACAGGCTGCCAGAACTCTGTGTTAAGTCACCAGATCCTCTCCATTAGGCTCAGGCTAAAATTATCATTGCCCATGTTGATGAATGACATCTAAAATCCTAGCATCATGGAGTGTTTTGGGTTGGAAGGGACCATCTTGTTGATCATCTTCTTGATCATCTTCTTGATCATCTTGTTGCAACCCCCAGCCATGGGCTGGGACACCTTCTGCTATCCCAGGCTGCTCCAAGTCCTGTCCAACCTGGCCTTGGACACTGCCAGGGATGGGGCAGCCACAACTCCTCTGGGCACCCTGTGCCAGGACCTCACCACCCTCACAGGGAAGAGTTCTTTCCCAATATCCCATCTAACCCTGCTCTCTGGCAGCTTAAAGCCGTCCCACCTTGTCCTATCACTACAAACCCTTGTCAAAAGTCCCTCTCCAGCTTAAAGAACTTCATCACTGCACTCGTCTTTCAAATTTTAGTCACGACAAACTGTGTACAGTAGTTGGCAAGACCGTTTTCAGC
>NW_008246065.1:533605-541102 GCF_000691975.1 Corvus brachyrhynchos
GTGCTTCTGTTTGACAGCACAGGGATTTATCAGATTTATCTGATTTATCTGATAGGAGCACGTGCCTGGTGCCTGCCTGGGTCTCAGCAGTGTGCGGGCAGGGGTGCAGTTGACAGACAGTCCCTGCCTGGGTGAGTGGTGCCAATGCTGAAGCACTGAGAGAAAACCACTCCTGCAGAGCAGCAGAACTCACCCAGAGGGATGTTCCATAGTGCAGCAAGTCAGATGGAAAGTTAGGGGAGGATAAAGATATTTTAAATATGTGTTTTAGACAAGCAACTCGAAAATTTGTGAGAATAATTCCAGAACTGGCTCCTAAACTGTGTTTTTCTGGGGGAAATGGAGGAAACTAAGCCTGAGCAGGACTACATTTCTCTTTCTTCTCCTGAAACTCTCTCTCCTCACTTTTTCCTTGTGCACTGTCACGAGAAAGACATCCAGTATCCTGAGACCTCTGACTAACGCTTGAGATTAGTATCTTTTAAATTAAACATAACTCAGCCTGACCTGTCTCTGTCTTAAATTTCTTAATAGCATGAAATGTACCCTTTAAACAACCTTAGACCCGTGGTTCCCCCTTCTCCCCTTAATCTCAGGTATGATTAGTGCTTAATGGACCTTGAAAAGCACCTTTATTTACAATGGCCACAGGTTGCTCTTGCCTAGATATGATCTCCAATTTTCAGTTTTCTCTTGAAACAAAACCCAAAATAGTGGGACACATACTTGGTTATTATGTTCATGTATGCTCCATTTTTTTCCCAGAATCACAGTCTTTGGTGAATGATTTGATACATATAACTTCTTCTAAACCAAAGACAATGGGCTGCTTTGTTCTGAGCAGCACTGATAACATGATATCTCTTACACAGATACACCAGGGTATCAGGTGCCAAGGGGCTCTTTCCAACGAGGAGGACATCTGAATCCAGGACATTTATTCTGCATCTGAGGAGGTGCAGTGAGAGCAAGAGATAGGGCTCTCCTACCCACTATGTTTTGCTGCACAAAAAAGCTCAGAATCCCTCAAAACGTCAGTCAAAACTGATTATCTGTCCTGTGTTATTTGCTGAAAAACAGGAATAAAAGTACCTAGTGGTTTAAGAAAATCAACCCAAGCAGGCAAAGGCCCAAACTGTGATTCCAGCATCATTTCTTGTGTTGAATAAAACCCTGTGGGTCTGAATTCAGATCAAAACTATGTCAGTTATGCCTGAGCCTCTCCTCATTGAGCACGTGTTTCCAAGGAGCAATCTCCAAATCCCACAACCTTTCCAAGACCTTCCTGACTCCACTCAGACTAGAAAATGAGAGAGGTGAAGCTCTCAGAGCTGGTAGGTGATCCTGAGGGATGAGATAAACAGTCATTACCTTTGCTAATGATGGTGAATCCCTGTGATGTGCTAATCACGAAGTAGCAGCGCCCACATCGAACGGCATAACTGAATTTCCTAGGAATAGATTACAGTGGGATTACTGGTTTTCTCCATAATGGCATCAGATCTAATACAACCAGCCAAAGTTCAGATATATTTGCATTGCTAATGTGGCTTGGACTGATTTCTCTTCTATTAACAATAATGTTGCAATAATGGCTGGAAATCCTGGTGGAGGCTGGGGCTGCACCACTCTCAGGAGTGGGAAAAGACAGGAAAAGTTCATCAAGTCCAGTGATAAAAGGTACCTGTATCAAATCTGGAGAGAGCAGTAACCACCTCCAGGGCCTCTGTCCTATCCCTCAACCAGAAGAAAAGTCCATTCGTTATTATTTTGTATAATGCACAAGCTTTAACATACAATCCCTGCTCACTTGGATTATGTCATTTTCGGCTATGCTAATTTTCTAGTAATTAGTATCCCCAGGGCTGGGTACCATCTGTTTTCCACAGTCCCTGTCACCTGAATATCTAAGGGCAGATTTAAAATATAAAAAAAGCTCCAATGGGATGTAAGTGCCTATGAAACATGGATTTTCATGCTCATCTTACTATCAGCACATTCAAGGTGCTTACTTTGATTCCCCTTCTCCCCACAGCCTCTTTCCAAACACAGCCAGCGTGCTTTCCTTTTCTCCCTGGCCAAATCCTGAAAGGTGACTTAATGTGTGGAGACTCCCCCTCAACTGCTGTGTTTTAGGCTTCAGTACATGACTCAGTGGATAAATATTCAAAAACAGGGCGATTTCTCAGTGCTGTTTCGCTGAGCAAGTTAAGGAGGGTGACAAGGCCAGTGAAGTTTTGATTTCAGATGATCAGCATGGAATGCAGCTGAGCAAAATGAAAGTGGTGAAAAATCACTGGCTGCGCAACACATCCAAATTTGCTTAAATATATTTCCAAATTAGAATAATTTGGATTCTCCATAATTGAAAGCTGTTTCAAGTCTTCTCTATTTTTAGATCATTACTGCTATTTCAGAATGTTCTATTACAGGATTTAAGTCCTTGCAGCACCTACACTGGTAGGCAAAAACTGCATGGAAAAATGAGGCAATTTAAAATATGTCATTTGATAAAAACAAATGGAGAAAATTGAAAATATTCACCCACATGTAGTATCTTCTCAAAGGACAGCTAGAGAAGCAACCTGGTGAGATTAAAGGAATATAAAAGTCAAATAATTAATGGCTACAGTGGATTGAAAGGTGAAATAATGGTTAAGAAGTAAGAACTACAAACAGTAAGACAGTGAGAGAAACATGATGGAAGGCTGTGGAGGATAAGGTTCTTTCACTCTCTTCCAATCCTAGAGCCCCTTATACTTGATGGGATGCTCTCTTAGTCTCAATTTTCCTCATCTGAACACTGTCCTCAAAAGGATAGCTGTCAGGTTTTGGTTTTTTTAAAACTCTTAGCTAAAACATTTAGAGAATAATTCTATAGATCTCTCTGATGTTGGGTGATATTTTAAATAATAGTAGCTCAGTATCTAAAACCTCAGGTCTGAAATCTCAGTGTCTTCACCAGTGGAAACCATGTATTGAAGACACAGTTTCACGTCATAAATTTAGAGATAACCTTTAATAATCCATTGGCTGGGTGTTTCCATGTGTAAGTTTGTGTATAGCTATTTACATTCTAATTTATATGGTGAGGGAAAAGTTCCCCTTTTTTATTGCTGATTGCTGATATTTGAGGTATGTGAAGTATTTTTTTGCACTGCTGTTTTTAAAATAAGGCTGAAATAATTTACGCACAAACTACTGATAAGGCCAAGGATTTTATTTTCACTGCTCACTGAAAAATGCGAAAAATGTGAATCTAACTTTTAGGGCTACCCACATTATCTGGCAAGAGACTGAAAACACCACAACTCCTCTCCTTTCTTCCCCAAACACATATGAGAAACAGGCCAGGGATGCTGTGTTACAGAGAATTGGACAGATGGGTCCTTATCTGTGCTGTACAACCCAGACCCTGAGTCCCGCTGTGGCTTTGATAATTTTTCTTTCTATGATTCATAAAAAATAAAGTTAAAACAATGAAATCTGCTTAAGTAGAGGTGAAATTTTGATATTACTGAACTATGCAAAAAGCCGCTCTGCGAGTAACTTGATTCGCCATATGGGATATAACTAAGGCAGAATGAATCCTAAAAGCCTTCAGAAGAATAGGGCAGGGGTTTTTAAAAGGGATCTGCCCCTGAACACACAATGCTCTTTGTCTGGAGATGAGCTCTGAGCTGCAGGAGGTGTGTTTGAAATGCTCCACCTGAGCTGGTTTGCCCCTTTAAGAAGAAAACCCCGAGTTCTGAGGGAATCCAAGCCCTGGTGCAGAGTACAAAGGTTGGGAAAGCTTCACTGTCGTCATTTTTGTTTCTATGCCCAAAGACTGTACCCAATAAATCAGAGATTTTTGCGTGTTGCTCTCCTAATATTCTGGACTGAGACTCTTCAGCTCAGGTTGCAGACAGAAATGCTCACAATGGGGCTGGGCTGCTCAAACTCAAAATCATGGCTTGTATTTGGGATGGAATGATGGATCTTTAACCCACTGGACACAGCATTTTACTCACTAGTTGTTAACTACTGAGATTAGTGTGTATAATATGAGTTTCTTGATTTCTATATTTTGATTTCTTTACAGCTTTGTTACTCCCCGAGCCATCTCAGCGCCTTCAGCAGGTTTAGTCAGGAGGCAAAGCACTATTTTTTAAGGGTAAATGTTTCAAGGACTGAGCCAGTTCTTGTGTAATTAACTTGGGGGCTGTGACTTAAAACTGTCAGTTGTTTGATATTTATCATGGCAGGGACTGCAGTTACCGCAGAAATAAATTCTCCCTTTCCACAAGTCTGTCAGTGATGAATAAACACAAATTACGAGCATCACACCTCACACAGTGCTTTATTTTTGCAAAACAGTTTTGAGGACAGAGTGGTTCTTTGCTGGAGTGGCAAATTTTTGGGCTTCTGCATTTTGTCTGGTGCTGGTTGCTTTCCCAAGTCATTCCTATAAAATAAGATGAGGTCGAATGTTGTCTAGGAGGTGCTGAACACCTGATGTGCAGTGCTCTGTGATTTTCTGGAGGTGGGTAACCCCTGACTTGCTGTTGTCTGTTGGTTGTCTGCTACACACCCTCCTGTTGGTCTGAACGACTTCCTCCAGGAGTTCATCTGCAGATTTGTGAATAATCCAGGGATGCTGTGCAAGTCCTTGCACCTTGCATGGCTGGGGTTGCAGCAGCAGCACCAGCTCAGTGCCTGGCTGACAGAGTGCTGCTCTGCTGATGCCAACAGGTCACACCTATTTCTAACTCCCAATTTGCCCTACGAAAGATTATTGAGGCTGAAAGAAACATTTGCTCAATTTCTGCTTTTCTCAGATTCTTTTCTCTTTGAGGACAATTTCCTAAACAATCTTGCAGCTCTTAATGAGCAAAGCCTAGAGTGTTTATTGTAACCTGCTTTGAACTGCTGGCAGCTCCAGAGGAGGGAGGGCTTCGAACAGAGCCTGTCTTGTGCCAAAAAGTGAGCTCTGGGCAGAGCAGGGCCGAGGTACAGGAGCAGGGCAGCGTTAATAAAAACACTGCAAATGAAACGTTAGCGCGGGGTGGTGAAAGAGCTCAATTTTATTTTGTTTTCACACATTAGGTTTTGCTTAAAGCAGACAAGTACCAGGGAGAGCGTTCTGAAAAGAGGCTTTGTATAGGAGCTGGGGCTCTATCCATCAGATTTGTCATTTCAGGAATGCAGCCAGATGTATTGACTTACTAGCAATTGCATTGGTGCCATCTGGCCTGCTGGAGGCTGTATTAAAGATGGAAAAAACTGAACAGAAAGAAATGAAATTTGTTCATCACGCCATTACCCTAGCTGCTTATTTAAAGAGGGAAAAAATGTAACTTCTTGGCAGGGGGTATGCTGTTTGAAAATAAAATAGGAGGTCTAAAGGACCACAAGTTTTAAAACCAGCACTGATGTTTATACGCAGACTTGAAAGCTGGGCCTCACTGTTGTCATTTTGTGTAATTTTTTTTGATGGAAAAATGCTTTCAAATCCTACTGTTCCAAGTCATGGAGCAAAAAACACCCGGAGACCCCTGCCTGTTCCACTGCAGCCTTTATCCTCGCTCCCTCTCAGTCCTCTGCATACCAGTTCAGCTGTCTGAATCGCCTCCTCCTCCCAGGAACTGAGTTTGTAGGTGCTGTGCTTCCTATTGCTGTCCCAGGAACATCTGCATAACTTTGGTGTCATTTCTTTTCAGACTTATCAACATCACCCTCTGAGCAGAACTGCTGGTCCTAGTACAGCAGTAGTAATAATACATTGCTTAATACTGAAACTCCTAAATGTACTTAATGTCATTAATAAATCAAATAAATCCATGTTCCAAGTGTTTCCTTGCATTTCATGTAGCAAAATCTTTTTCTTAGTATTTTTAGGATTGGGGTAAAAATTCATTGACACTATAAGAACTTTTTCAGTCTAGAAAAGTATTTTATGGCTGTAGGGTAAGAAATGTTCACCAGCCTTATTGGGGTATAATTTTAAAGATGCCTTTATTCATATTTAATTCTACAATTAGTCTTCCTGAATCAGTGCCATCTTCTTGGGAAATTATTCCATTCATTTCACAGAACAAAACTGTGGGTCTGAACCTCCTCCCACCAGTGCTAATGGAATTTGGACTGACTCCTGTAAGAGCCCATGAAGCAATTCCTAGCCATTTTCCACCTTCAAGCTTTGTTGAAGGACAGAAAAAAGGTTTAATTACTAAAAAGTGATTATACATAGTTTTATAGTTTTCAGTACTCTCTCATAGACATACTAGTCCATTTACTGTTGCAATAAAAGTTGTTTACAGCTACTGACAAAAATGATGAAACAAAGGACCAGAGGTTTTTTTTAAAAATAAATATTTTTCTGTTCTGCTCTGGTGTCTTCACTTCTTTTGTTTTTGCCATTTAAGATAGAATGCTCTCGAGGGGAGGGAAGTGGAACTCTGTAAAATGCTGAACTACTTGTGGGTGAAGTCAGTGTTTTAGCACTCCCAAACACATGTGTTAGAAGAATACATGATAGTTTTAGGATTTCTACAACCATGAAACCTCCACTATAGCACTGCCAGGGTCTTCACTGTGGGGTTTTTTTTCCAACAAGATGAGAAAAGCTGGCACCAATACTGGAAAAGTCAACAGTGACTAAATACCCTTAAAAGAAGATGTAATGTTCTTACTCATACCAAGTCATGGAGCTGTGTGAAAAAAGACCCAATTCAGCCCTCATTAAAGGTCAGGAAAAAGATTTCTGTTGTCGACAGTGAAACCTGGTTTGTTTCTGCCAAGAGAACAGGGGGCAGCATCACCTGGGCAGGAGCAGGAGTTGGTACCACGCTGTGCCCTCGTGTCCATAGCCATGGAGAGCCCCAAGCTCGTTCAAGGGTGCTCCTAAGTGGGACTGGACTGAAAAATCCCCAGTGCCTGAACCAGCTCAAGAAAACTCCATCTGAGTTTGGGAGAGTGCCTAAGATGCCTGTGACAGCCCCTGTTTGTGTTTTGTGCTGCTAACAGCCCATCTCCCTGCATCAGGGTACAACAGCCCAGCCTTAGCCCATAAAGTAGATTTGGGGTTGCCCTGAGCAGCTGCTGCTTCTAAATGTCTGCTGAGAAGCATGGAGAGGGTTTGTTGCTACTTAGGTTTTAGTAATTTGCAATGTTCTGAAAATTATTTTAAACAAGGTTGAGGGTTTTTTTCCCCCACCTCTGAAAAATCAGTATCTCTGGTAGCAATGTCTGGATTATTCCCCTCGCAGATTAATTAAAGGGCTTAATCTCTGTGCCTTTTATTTTGTAAATTCAGAATGTTGACATTATTATTGTTAGCAGTAATCTCATGATCCCAAGCAGGAAGGAGGGAGGGCTCAAGCATATGACACTTAGGACAAAGTGCTCCTCTGGCCAGGAACCGCACACTGAGCGGAACAGCGAGGGGACACAACATTCTCGGAAAAGGAAAACATTGCCATTTCTCTGCAGGGAGCCTTTGCCCATGCAGAGGTG
>NW_008246065.1:541156-547834 GCF_000691975.1 Corvus brachyrhynchos
AAGAGGGCAGAGCATAAGACTGAAAGTTTAAAGAAAAAGTGAGAAGGGTGGCAGGAGGAGCTGTCAGATTTACATTGCAGAAAAGGTTGCAAAGACTAGAAGTAAGAAGAATAAAAACATTAACAAACAATGCTAAATAAATACAGGCAAGTAAATATATTGCTGAGAACAGTGTAAAGTCTTCCACCATTTTTATAATTTATTTAACTTATTTTATATGTTATACTCCTGCACAAATGGAAACACTTTCTCTGTGTTTTTACCAGTATAGCATCCATAAGATATACTAAGAGTTGTAAAAGGAGTGAGGGAAGGCAGGAATACTTTTATTCCTTACTGTCCATAGTGGTTTATTGTTTGATTTCTTTTTTAGTGCACTTTTGACACCCAGTAACAGAGGGTGAGAGTTGCTGGTGCTCAGAAGGCACAGATTCCATCTTATCTGGTGAGTTAGGTGAGACTTTAACATTGGCTTGAAAAAGTTCATTGTACACCAGAAAATTTAAGAGAAGACCATGTGGAAAAATCCTTTTAAAAAGATCTAGAAAACATGGAGCAGCACATGTCCATATGTAAGTATTTAAACCAAACACAGGGTTATAGTAGCTTTGGACCACTCTGAAATCAGTGGATATTTTCTCCATGTATATGAGACCAGTATTTTGTCAGTCTGCTTTTCATTAACGTAAACAGCCTGGTGGTAGTGACATAGGTAGTGACAAAAGGTGTATTTATGATAAATAATGGACTGACAAAGGGGAGAACTGTGCAAGGGACAAGTTCCATGTGTACTTTTTGATGATGCATGACCTACCATTACTCCACAGGTTTTTATCATCTCTACATGAAAGAAACATGTTCTAACCAAGCTCACGTGGATTTGATAGCTCTATCTTTGTAGCCTGTTCTGCAGTACTCCCCAATGGGCTGATAATAATATGTAGCCAGCCACCTTTAGGCCATTGTTGGGTCAAAATGGAAAAAATAGAGTCGTTTCCAAAACTTAAAACCCCTGTATAGGTGACAAGAGAAAAAAGCAAGTGTAAGTCCAGGCAAAATCCTAGAGGTGGCCAGCAGGTTTAGTGGAAATCTGAGGGGGATTGAATGCCTTGTTCAAAGAGGGTCTCTGCACAGACTTGCTGACAGCCTGCACTATTTCTGCTTTTCCTGTTGGGAGTCTGCTCTTTCAGGGAGAATCCCGCTGCCTGTGGAGGTGTGTCCAAGTGAGAAACTTTAAACCGTTGTATAGAGGAAGATAAAACAAAACTCAGCTGGTTTATTTCTGAAACTGCCCTGGAAATGAATCCCATGGGGTCAGTGAGGAGAAGGTCCTGGTGCCACTCTGCTCTGCGTGAAAATTGCACCATGACTTCAGCTCACCGAGACTTTGTTCCTTGGGGGAATGAACATGCAGTCCTTTGACAATATGTTTTTTTCAAGTCCAGATTTTCAAGATGAAACATTCACTCTGTGTATTAGGATTAAAATTAATAATTGACAGCCTAATGAGAAATCAATCCAATCTGTCACTTCTGCCAAAACCAGGCCCCGATAAGAGAAATGGCTGCTCTTGTCCTTCTCCTTGCTGAAGTTCAAGTTTCTATGTTATTAAGTGGTTTATTGTGCTTAGGTGATATACTCAATTTCTTTTTTTAAGGATGTTGTTGTTTCTTTTTTTTTTCCACTTCACTGACCACTCTGCTAAGTGCATTTAAGGCTCACTGACAGTAGTACTTTGAATTTCAGGAAATCGAGTGACTCTTATTCTTATGCTATTCTTTTTCCCCACTCCAGAATGCCTGTATTAAGCACAAAGATGACCTGGATTTTGCAATTAAAAGAAAAGTAATTTGATGATGCACACACAGAGCACTGGGGCACGTATGTGTGCACATAAACACCGGAGTATCACATGGAAGCTCTTAATGAAAACCTTATGATAAGAATAATGCTCAGGTTACAAATTCTACAGCTTATCTGGTATGTGTGGTAGGTGATAATAACTCTGCAATTCAGTCAGGGTAGGAAAGCAATTTTAGTAAACATAATACTTGAAAGCAATTTCCAAATTATTCCCTGATTTCTAGTGCAGAGTAATCTCCAAAACAGTTGGGTTATTTTTCAGATCCCATTTCCAGTTTGTGTTGGTGGTTTTTAACCATTAGTGCCACTTTGCTTGCCGCCTCAAACCCCTCAGTTTCAGCATGTGATACTTTAGAGGGTTGCACTGACAAGGTTCTTGTTTTCTGACCAAACCCTCAAGCAGAGTGTTCCTTACACTGGACACAGAAACATGACATGGAAAACAGGGACAGATCAATTATGGCATGGATTCAAACGCAGCACAAATGGGCTTCTCTGCACTGAAAGCCTTTAAGGATTTTCTGAATAACAAGAGAACTTCTGAACATGTAAATGGGCTGCTCTTGAGGTCAGTGCAAAACCTGGCCATTCCTGTTTGGCCTTTCCTCCTAAAATTTAGAGCTCCCTGGAAGATGGAGATATTGCTTCTTTCCTACTACTCATGCTACAGTTGTACTTCTACATTTTCCAATGGTTAATATGGAGTTGAGGAGAAGAATCCTGTCCCTGCATCACTTTACTTTATCCTCTGTGCACTTTCTGCCCATGGGCAGGGAATAATTGTCCTTAGCCCCTAAGTATGGTGGGCAGCGCTGCTCAGCTCTTCCCTCCTGCTCAAGTACCCACAGGGACAGTCCAGCCTTCCACCAGTGCAATGACAGTGTTGGGCATGAGCAGAACAGTATCAACAGCGTTCTAAGAGACACAGTTCTACTAGCCTGATATAAAGGCCTTACACTATTGAAATTCTTCTTTAACTGTGCCAGGAAAATAATTGAAAGCATATTTAGCTGTATGGATGTAGAAACCTACAGGAATTTCGTTGGTCTTGTGGTTAGCTAAGGAAAGATGTGGAGAGACATTTAAACCAAGAGTTTCTACAAGCCATATATTCATGTTCCTGAAATTTGAGAGAATACATTTGACAGCACACTCACTTTAAAAACTGGGTATGAGGTTCTTTAGGATTGTTCTTGTGTGCCTTTGTCTGCCTCAGTAATATTTTTGGAGAGAGAATTTTGGTCACTCTTTAGGGTTTGTTCAGGGAAAGCAGCTTAGACCTGTTCAAGGTTGAGGCATTTCTAACTTGACCACAATTGAATGCTTTTCAGGCAATCTTTCAGCTTAGCTGAGCTCTTTTTTCCCAAGCAGAATCTCTCTGAATATTACAGTTAAAGCGAACTTTCCATTCAGATCAAAGTGTATAGGCTGGCCCTGTGTTATCACCTGACAACATTATCGTTGGGAATATTAAGCTGTCAGCAGCAGATCTGAAGGAATCACTTTCCCAGTCTGCAGTGAATTATAGAGGATGGGAATCTATCACACATAAAAGCCTTTCCATTTTCTAAGACTGTATCTAATTCTAATAGTTTCAATCTGACCTCAGACTGGATTTTTCTCTTGTTTTAAATCATGATCAAGAGACCTTCTAAGAGCTTAGCTGCAAGATTTGTAACCATTCAGCACATTTGTGTGTGCATTTGTGTTGTTTTTAAGATGTATTTAAATCTGCATGTGCCAAGTCTGTGTGTGGAGCCAGTGGTGTCTTTTTGCTAAAAAACTCTTCCCTGCTCTGTTCTATTTCTTTCCCTTTCCTGTTGCATTCCTGATTAATATGTTGTTTGCGTGGCTTTGTGCTAACACACACATCATGTGGGACTGAGTGTGGGTCAGTGTCAAGTGGCACAGGATTAGGATGTGGGAGGTTGCTGGCATTAATGCTTAGCAAGTAGGATTAGGATAAAGCTGTAATTGAACAGTTCAACTAACCTGGGATTCATCAAGAGATTTGCAAAAGCACATTATAGTGGTCAATGAAAGGAAGTTTTAAACTATCGAGGCAGCATGGTTTTGCAAAGCTGCAACTGCAGAGAGGCAGGGCTAAGCACTTCTCTCGTCTTGTGTGTACAAATGTGGGATTCTTTGCTGGTTTTGGCATCTCAGGCTGTGTTTGTGAAGGCTCAGAGATAGTGGGACAATGAGAAATGAAAAAGTGTTTTGTGTAAGGGAGTTCAAAAAATGGCAAAGATACCATAGTGTTTAATGCAACCTCATTAGAGACACATAATCTGAATTTGAAGGGAGTTGGAAGTGAGAAAAAAATATATAAAAAATTACAAAGGACCTTTAAAGAATGACTCCAGCAATTCACTATTTGCAGCCACAAAATTTCACGTATTTCTCTAATCCTGACTTTTTTTTTTTTGAACTAAGGAGGTAACATGGGCCATGGTAGCTCAAAAATGTACACACAGTACACAGACTTTGTGGTGGTCCTCTGGGCAGGGCTGATGTGTGATACTGCACTGTAGAGAGGGTCCTCTTAGTCCTGACAGGCCACCCCAAAACTGTACTGGGGGATGCTGTTGAAAAGCCCACAGTGCTGATAAATCCCTAAAAATTCCGCCCTGTTTTCACCTAAATCTGCATTCCAGCCACCATGCCATTGGCACGCGTTAGCACAGAGAGAGCAGTTCCATTGTGTAACTTGTCTTGGCTGTGCTCAAGTTTTAAATTTTTTTTAAAAATGGGAACAAAATAATAGCTTTTGATGACATCATAGCTGTGGCTGAGATTAACCCTGCTCCCCTGTGGGGTGTTGGTGGGGTTTTTGCTCCATCAGCTCCAGGGATGTGTATATTTGTGCTGTGCTGGCAGCAGGCCAGGTCCTATGATTGTTTTATTGGGTGTCCACTGTTATTAAGCCCCTCTGTGTTTTTTCCCCTTTCGCTTTTTACTTCTGAACTGCTTTTCTGTAACCAATTTGCATTACTTTATGTTAAATTTCACGTGCCATGTGTCAGCTGAATTACACATCAGATCTAAAGATTCGAAGTCCTTTGAATTCTTCTTGGTGGCTACGCTATATTTACTATTCACTCACTCATGTGTGATCAAGGAATTTAACAAGTTTTCAACCGTTTTTCATGTCTGAGGACATCTATGCACAGTACAGATTAGAAAAAACCTGTAAAGCTCCAAAAAGGGAACATTTAGGGATAACTGGCAACACAATTTATACCCTGCTCTGTAACAATCCTCTTGTGTTCTGGCCTTTATGTGCATTCAGCAATTGCATTATTCTGCTGATTTATGAGGACAAAAAAGTCCATTCTTTATGTCTGCGAAATGCATAGCAGAGAGAAGTCTTGATGTTGTCTCAGGAGAGCCAGAGGGGCACTGAAATATACAGATCATTAATAAATTATCATCGTAATAATGTCAAGTTGCTACACACCAGTCTCCATGAAATCCAGAACGGGCTTGAGGTCGTAAAAATATGTATCTTTTCTTAAAGCCTTCAAATACTTTTACTGTGGTTTATATTATAATTTAGCCACGTTGATGCATTTCTATGGCTCAGTAAAAATATTATAATGATGTGGGCTGTATCCCAATCCCAGAAAGTTTGAATTTCTAAAGGTTCAGCAATATCACCAGATCTGAATCTTTTCATCAGTTCTCTTCAGTCCCACATGGGCCACCCATGAAGTCGCCCAAATTTTTGTCTGAGGTTTCTCTGAGCTGCTTTTTCTTGGGAGTAAAATAGGTGTATTGAGTATGGTTCCCATCTTTATTTTTGACCTGTTTCTCTAAATCAGAGACAACAGAGAGAGCCGTGAATGACTTTCTGCTGCTCTTCCATCCAAGTAAAGATGGTGCAAGGAGGGTCAGAGTCAGGCTCTTAGTCACGATAAATTTCCTTGTGCTGGTGGCAGTATGCTCAGAATGCTTTGAAGTGCTGGTTTGTCAGAGTTCACAACAGTTCATTTCAGCTCCAAATAAAATATTATCTGACTTTGCTGGCTTTGCAGCACCAGGCGAGGTAACAGTGGAGCTGTTCTAAGTCATTTTACGAATCCAGTTTTCTTACACTGGTTTCTTTATTGGAATTCGTACAGAGCTTTCTTTAAACACAGCTTTGAGCTGAAGAAAAACAAAACAGTGTTTATACAAGACAATAGGGCAGACATCATTTACTGTATAGGGTTGATTTTGAGTTTATGCAGCTAAGACAAAGGGAAATGAACACCCCCATGTGGTATAGCCTCTGCAAGAGTGTAGCTTTGTTATTTTAAGGCTTGAAATACCATACCTTTTAAAGTTTGACTTATTGAGGAATATACTCTACAACATGTACTTTGTTCTGCAGAACACAAGCACAATAGTTTCCTTATGGCTTTTAATTTAGAATACTCTCAAAGAAAGACAACGTCCACCCTTTCTGATGCAGTTTCCAGCGTAGCATAAATGACATTTATCCCAGTTTAAAGAACTTAAAGAACTTTCAGCAGTTGATTTTTTAATACTTTTTTTTTTATAGGTCTAACAATGTCAGCACTAATGCTTAAAATAAGCCCAGTTGCTGAACAGAATCCCTTAAACATTCAATCATTAATTCTGATGTCTCTATCTTCTTTCCTTCTCGTTGTCTGCTGTGTGAAATTCTGAATGAAATAGTCCCTTGGGGCTCTTCTGAAGCTTATGAAGGTGTGTGTGAGAAATGGTGAGGACAACGAGGAATTTCAGGACCTGTGCACATGGAGGGATCCAACAGATTGCAGCTTTTCCACTTTTATCTTCCATTGCTTT
>NW_008246065.1:547948-614551 GCF_000691975.1 Corvus brachyrhynchos
AAGAGTGTTCTAAAATAATTGGAGAGAACAGAGAAAATTTTAAACTAAGCTGTTTATTAGTAAGGTAAAAAGAAATTTTCCCCTAATACATTAGTGGCTGCAAAAAAAAAACTGACTCCAAAGTTTTATATATGAGACCATCATGCAGCCCCACAAAACTGACCTCAGTACAACACTAATACAAAGCTACAGTAAATCCAAGGAAAGGTGAACAGTGTCTGCAAGATTAAGAATTTATTTTCCATATTTTTATGTCTTTTGTCCTGCAGGCCATTATAATATTATCTTGAATATTTTTCTGTCAGAGGGTCAGGTATGTCTTTATGTGTGGCTCAGGAACCGACATCCAGGTCTGAGAGTGTTTGTTGGCCTTGTCTGAGTTCAGAACCAACTTCATAAATCATATTTGAACCAGCAATGCTGTACCTACCTATATAAGTAACAGATTTTCTGATGTGAAAACTCTCCGAATCTGAACAGGTAAGTGGAAAGCAGGAGAGGTCAGCTAGTCCCAGAGCAGTCAGCTACTGCAGACCAGTCCTGACAGAGTTTTGCCTAATTTCTTATTAAGAAAAAAAAATTGTGAGGAAAAGGGGCTGTTTTATTTTAAGGGTCTCACAGCATCTCTCAGTGGTTCAACTGCTAATAGGTAACTACAAGTGTTTGAACTGAAATATGTGCAGAGAGGGCACATTTTTCCATTAGTAATGTTGGGTTTTCTCAGAAAAAAATCAGGTTCTGCAAATCCATCTCACAAATCAGCTTCAGATGGACTATTTATTACTAAGAATTTGCAGACTTGAATATGTAGGAGAAATGGTTGCTTTCTAAAGAACAAAAGAGTAATGCCTCAATTGTTCTCCTAAGGGCTGAATGCTCAAATCTTACCTGCCTCAGCTGCCTCCCAAACCAGCTAGAGCAAGGTTATTTTTAGTGAGCTAGAGACTGAAAGTTTCATTTTGAGAACTTCAAAAAAAGTATAAATCAAGATAGTTCAGTGATAAAAAAAGCTTGGCTGGAGACTTCTATTGGCTTTTCATTATGAAATACAACATGAGTGGTTTGGTTGTTTTTTGGGGGTTTTTTATGAGCACAAACGTTACTTTTCACTGGCTGTCAGAAATGACCTGCTTCAGCTTCTTGTACAATTGACCATTGTGATAAGTCATGAGTTTGCTCTTTTTATCCACTAGAGTGAATAAACACTGGGATTTTGTTCATCTTTTAAATCCATTATATGGTATTTCCCAGGGGAGGTAAGCTTTGTATTTACTTGTGTGGTAACTCTTTGAAATATGACATTTCAAATCATTACCTTCTTCCCAAAGAAGCATTTCCAACAAACCAAGAGTTTGGCTATATATGTACATTTCAAGGGCTAAAAAAATTCCTTAATGTGAAGACACACTGTAAGTTTAATTAAATACAGGGCTACTGCACGATTAGATCAGTAGTCTGTTTATATCAGCAATGCTTTCCAGAAAAAGTTTTGACAACCAGCTGCTGAAAATAGCTTCAGAAAACCCCCAATGAAAACCAGCAGTAAAAAAAATCCCCAAGACTAATTCACACAGAAGTAAAGAAGGAGTAGCTGAAGACCCTATCTCAGTTTAGGTTAATGCTGGCCTCTTCGTGGAATCATTTCTTTTGATGTTCTAAGGGAACTGTCTTGATGTTTTATACACTTGTTATTTTTTATCTCTTTAAAGCTACCACAGAGATTTGAGTGTGAAATACTTTTTCAATTTATCACAGAGGCTGGATGAGGACTGCACAAAAAAGAGATTTCAAAGGGACACCTTTACAGTACTTCCATGTATGATGGGCATTTCTTTAGTAAAGTCTTAAAAAAGTTGTACCAAGTCAAAAAGAAAAAGGAGGTGCCACAAAAAAGAAATACTTCATGAGAAACTACCAAGTTCAAGTACAGGGATGTTGTTCTGATGTTTATAAACATTATCAACATGCTACAAACTGACAGACAAATTCTTCTGCATTTTTGGCACCACCAGTGCCTGAGTCATTTATTTGCCATTGATTAAGTTAGTCCTAATTTTATGTTTTAATGCACTGGCATGAGAACTTAATCAGCCATTGCTTGAACAAACAACTGTGGTAACTATTGAGATAGGAGAAAAAATTCAACCTAGGCCAATGCATTTGTAGTTCAAATATTATCTGTATTTAACCTGTCTCTGCATGGGCTAGAATCTCATATTATTCTCTCAGGACTTTTATTCTTGTTTCCCTAAATAATTATCTGGACTACCTGACTTTGTGCTTGGCCATCAAACTTGCTGAGTTAGGAACACTGAGGAAAGGTTAATGTGCTGTCCTGCTGTTGATTATGTCAGAATGGGTTAGGTCTGAGAAATATAAATATCCAGGATGCCAAAGCAAATATTTCTATTCCCTTGAACTCATTAGCAAAAGTTTATTTTAGATGTGATGGGATGCAAGCTATTACTTGGAATTGATGGATAGATTAGGATGGATGGAATTCATGCACGTGGCAGGTCAGTATCTACTGGAACTTAATATTTCCTTACTGAAAGCTCAAAAATGGCTTAATTTATGAATACATTCTTAGATACCAGTATTTTGTTTGATATTTCATCACTCATAGGTAGAATTTTTTTCTTTCAGTTCTTTCTGGGTTTCGATCCTGAAAGGAAATAAGGTAAATCTATTAACTGGCTCATATTTCATGCTAAAAGGGGAATGACAGCCATAATTCAGCATGAACAACACATGGGAGCATGAACACCATGTAGAACTTCGCATAACTTATGGAGCCTAAAGTTAAAATGTGAGCAGCCCATCAGAATCCGAGGAAATATTTGGTGCATTTTTGTTTCTCTTAGTTAACAGCGAGCTGCCATTCAGCCTCAATTAAACTGCCAGAGTGGTGAGATAATAACAGCAGGAAATTCTTGAGAGATAAATTCAAGATGGTAGCTACAACTGGACTTCTCTGAACTGATTACAGTTCTAATTGCAATGTGAAGCACACTTATAGTAAAGCTGACATACTTAAATTTTTATTAAAAACTATAGCAGAAGAAAACCTCTTATCTCACTTCAGTCCCATGCCTCCCTCAATACATTCACTCTTGAGCTTCGTTTGCAGCTTGCAGGGGACAAGGTTTATTTGAGCTGGTTGTGTTTTGAGTTCCTTCTGCCTCCCACTGCAGAATGTACTCCACAAGTCCTTTTGTCACTCTGCCTGGCCATTCCTTCTGTTGCCGTGCCAGGGTTTATCACCACTCACTCCTGGACAGTGTTAATGGTGCAGTCACTTCCTCTCTGCCAAACAACCCTAACATTCACCAGACTTCCCTGCACGTTATGGAGCAAGTCAAGTATCATTACCTGAAATGGTAAAAAAAATTAAAAACAGAAAAATGTTAGTCTTGTTTATAGAAGGAATTTTGATAGATGCTGAACACCCTTTTGAAAGAGAAATGCAAGGAAAAGTTGTCATTTTGGATATCTTAGCATAATTTCAACTGAGTGATGCTTCACAATACTCAGGTTTAAAAAAAAAAACTGTTACGGAAGCAAGCTCCTCATTTTCTTCTTTTGCTACCAAAATACCTCTATTTTAAATGGAAATGAAAGCCAAGCTAACAAACAGTGGAGGGCTGAAACCAGTGATGTGTCACCACCCAGTGCAGTGTCAGCAAACAGGGTGGTGTAGTGGAAACAGGCAATTCTCAAACAACCACAATTCCCAAGTCATCTCTTCTTTTTTGTAACACACAAAACATGTTTTATTAGGGAGCCACATGGGAAAAGGTGGGAACTATTAAACCTTAAAATGACTGCCAAGGCAGACAGAAGTGTTTATATATATGCAATTGAAAATCTGGGGAAAAAAAAAGTTATTTTGGGGAATCCTGGGAAACTGAACTAGCTGTAGAAATTTTGTTGAAGATAAACATTTTTACTTCAACAAATTTCTTGGCGATTGGTGAAGAGATACTGATGTTTACCTTTGGAAAACTACCACTGTGCTGCCAACTACACCAGTCAGAGCAACATTCCAACTATTACATCTTCTTATTCACTTAGGCTTGACTCCATGCAAGAAAATAATTCCCACTGCTCACAGATGGAGAGGTTGTAAGTCAGAGCCTCCCAGTATTGGTGATAGTGAGTCAAGCCAATTCAAAGCACTGGCACAGAGGATTCCCAACTTTTCTCTTGTTATTGGATGGAATATTGGCATCTGAGGACATTTGTTGGGTTAAGTAACCTTGTGGCAGAGCCACCTCCACCCTGTGGAGAGCAGTAGAGGCCAAAATCCTAAATGGGAGGTAGATAACTCTTCTGTGATCATGGCATTTTTTCCAAAGATGGATTGAAATGGAATTTTGATCTATAAGATATTCAGAGGGGAATGTTATTCTAACGAGACTTTTTGGAGTGGATCCTTTCCCCTGGGTTTGGACTGGAAAACCCATATGAGGCCAAAGAAAGCTTCATAATGGAAGTTTTGTGAAAACCAATCCTCCTCGTAAAAATATTCTATCTGAACAAATCTGCATCTCATAGGTTTTTTCAGCTCTGTATTGGAAAGCCCATTACCTCCAAGGTCCTTCCTCCATGGCTTCAGCAGTTATTATATCTGAGGGAATAAGGAGAAAGAATAAGTTTCTACATCTCTGGAATTTATGGCAGCTTCTGTGTTTTCAGGGTAGGCAGGGCAGCAGACACCAGCCAGAGCTTGCAGTACTGAAGGATTCCACCTGCAAGCTGAAGCTTAGACATGCAGAGCTTCCAAATCAGTTCTGAAGCATGGGGAGGGGAAAAAAGAGAATTATTTTGCATCTCCCAACCTTCAGTACTCCTGTTTTGTCACCTCATGGGCAATTTTGGCTAACAATGCACAGCTATTCTTTTCCCAGTTCAACCAGTCCTCACCAGCCCTGCTGGAAGAAAGGAGCCTGGGCTCTGAGAGCTTCCACTGGCTGAAGAACCCAGCTCAGGAGCTCTGGGTTTGCACCAAACCTGAACTGAAAGATTGTGGCTTTTAGGTGACCCAGGGGACATAGGCAGCTTTACACTGCTCTGATCTACAGCCAAAGGGGGCACTTCTGAATCTGTAGACTCAGAAACCAGGATTTTCAAAGGAAATTAAGAAATGTCTCCACAAGAAGTTAATGCTTATGGTGAAAAGTCAGAGAAATGGAAATTCAGTGTTCATTAGACACTAAATTTTCTTCAACTTCCATGTAAAAGCTCTAAGCTTTAAAGAATAAAAAGAACCAAATTTATTATTCTTCACTACACAGTAGCATCTGGTTTGCTGTGATTTACAACCAATTGTTGGTTTATTCATTTGTGTTTATCTTTTTTTTTTTTTTTGGTGAGTAAAATGGGAGTTTAGCCTGTTAAACAGCTGTTGTCTGATAAACCTTCTGAGTTCATTGAAATATTCAGGGGTCTAAAACCTTATAAAGGGACAGTGTTTAGATAATGATTTCTCAATATTTCCTATAAAATTGAGCAATCAAGAATTGGTTTTGCTACATTGCAACCTCAAGGTAAGATGACATCTCAGTAGCTAATTAGCTTCAACTCTTCTGGCACTTGTCTTAGAATTGTGTCAACATGTCCTTGTATCCTTTCTTCAAATGAAGGTTATTTCTGAAAAGGAAAACCTGATCCATGTCTTGAAACAAATTCAGACTCTGAGATTAATGTACTATAAATTCAATCTACCCACGTCCTTCAGTGTCACACTCCCGGAAGTAGCAGCAGCTCTGAGAGTGGGTGAAGCCTGGATGGTCACTAAAAGCTTTGGAGAGACTCTGCAGAGCCTGGGTGTGAAGCACATCAGATTTGAACAGAGCCTACTGAAGCACAGATCAAAAGGCACTGTCAGAACTGAGATTAAGCCTCATTCCATCAGGGAGCTGGGAAAATGGAGGAAAAATCAGGAGCTGTAGTGGTATTTCTTTAGCAATATTCTTAAAGGAGATCAATATCATCTGCAGAATTAGCTGGATGTGGATGGAATGACCTGCTAAGCCAAGTCTCCTTTCTCTTTCCAAAGCCTGGGAAACTAACACCAAACCATCCTTTAAAATGTGGTTTTATGACCAGACAAATGTTAAAGTGTGGAAAATGTATCAGTGCAGGCACATCTACTTGCTTGCCCTTTGCTGCAGCGGCTGATGTTAACTTGCCTCCTTCCCAACAGAGTAAAAGAAAAAACCAAACATGGAAAGTTCAGTCAAAGGAAAAGTTGTCTCATCAAATATTTTTCACTTTGTGCAAGCAGCCTGCAGGATTCAGTTTGGGTTTAGTACGAGTAATTCCTCTTGAATTTAGTGCTGCTTGTTCACTGAGTAGAAGCTACAGAGGTGGTAGGAAACTCCAGGCACTCCATGCATAATCCCAAGTAAAATCCAGGACCTTTGCCTGTTTGACCTCAGCTGTTGGGATCAGATTTGATGTTTTGCATACTCTACTCTGGTCTTCGAGGATTTTTTTTTTACCATGCAAATAAAAAAGTTGAAGAAGTTCACAGTGAGATAATGAAATATTGCATGCAGCAGAGATTAAATGGCTACCTTGGTTTGTCTATTGTCTATTTACCAAAAGATACTGGGGTTTTTCGAGACCCTTTGCCTCTTTGTTATATATTTGTTTTGGTACTATGAGGGGACTTCAGCTTACCAGGTCTCTGTTGAAAATACAGTACAGCAGAGAGAAAACAGCCTTGGAGATTTATATTGGATATTAATAAAAATTTCTTCCCTGAGAGGGTTGTTAAGCATTGAAACAGGCTGCTCAGGGCAGTGGTGGAGTCCCCAGCCCTGGAGGGATTGAAAAGCTTTGTAGATGTGGCATTTGGGGACGTGGTTTAGTGGTGGGCATGGCAGTGCTGGGTTAATTGTTGGACTTGATGATTTTAGAGGTCTTTTCCAGCCTAAATGACTCTATGACTCTATCATAGCTTTTTACTTTATTTTTCATATGTTCACAACCCTGCTGTGAACATACTTCTTTTTGGAGGTACCATGAACAACCAGCCATCTGCTTCTAGGGGTCGTTTATAAAAGACACTTATTAGGTGCTTGTCCAGCTCCTCAGAAGCCTAAAGTGGGCTAAAATTGAATAGTGGAGTGAAACACAATCACAGAATTATTGTCACCAATTAGGTGAAACTCACTTAATTGCTGAAAATGTTACTGAAGCGAGTCATCAGGTGGTGGCACATTTCCTGCTAGCGATAGAAACATTTTCTTGGTTGAGTCTTTTATTCATACCAGAGGCATGTGTTGGCAGAGTTTGGCAGGGTTTAGAGGAAGTGTGTGCAAAGTACATAAGAAACTCTTACCTGTAAAAGTTGGGAAGACCTCTCCCCTCTCAGATTTGTGCCGGTGCACGACCCAGAACCCACTGACGTGTGCTTTGATCTTCACCTGCAGTGCTTACTCACAAAATGCAGTTTAGAGCAAACTCTTGCAAGTTGCTGCATGAATGTGACGGATGTCACCCTGCAAGAAAAGACAAAAACCCCTTACTGTATGTTTTTCTCATGTATTCTGGCAGAAGATTGGATGGTAGCAGCCATGTGACTCAACTCTTAGCAGTATTAAGGTTCGAGAGACATTGGGTTTGTACCTTGGAGCTGTTTCCTTGTGTCTCGGTGAATTTCTCCTTCAATTTTTTTCAAGTAGAAAAAGGAAATGTGTATAAAGGACCTAATAGTTTAGTAGTTAATCATTCATTCCTGACTAGGGTCATGCCAGTTTTTGGTATTTTCAGTCTGGTAATCACAGTCTCAACCCTTACCCTTTTTTACATATATCACTTCATGAAAGCAGCTTAAAGTCCTGAGTGGTTCATGTCACAATAGCTGCTTCTCTTGCAGTGGTTTAAGAGCTTTTGTTTCTTTGTAAGCTGTTACTGAAAGTTTTCAAGGAATAATTTTTAGATGAGATTGTTTTCAGGATGGTGGTACTTTGAGAAGGTCCCTGGCTGAGTATAAAACGTGCTGGTGTGTGATCTACAGGCACCAAGCAGAGGGAAAAACAGATACTCTGAGGGATGCTTGGGAGAAGTGCTTGAGGGAACAAGATGTGCCAAAATCTCATTATTGGAGACTGCTGTTTCATATCAGGTGTGTTGCCATCACTCCCTCAGAACAAGCCCTGTGTCAGTCCCAAAGCCAGTGGTCGGCCCTTGCTGGGTCACTGCTCGGGATAGTCTTTGATGAGGAGGAAAAGGTTCCTGGAGATGTCTTCCTGGCACAGATATCCCTCATTCCAGCACTGCAGACATGGCCAGATTTCTTAAATTTCAAATCTCTAAGTAGTTATTGATGTAATATTGATGTTTCCTGGCTTGGCGGCTTGAGGCCTTGGGCAGCAGAAGAGACCCCATGACCCCTGGAAGCTTCCATCAGAAGCTTTGCAGAGCCCTGTATGGTGAATTATTTTTGAAGTTTGGGAACAGACCCTAGTGCTTGGAAAAACTCTTCTTCTTTTTTTTTTTTTTTTTTATGCAGTTATTATAAACCAAAGGTTATACCAGTCTGCCACTATTGCCCTGAGACCATCCTTTTCACCAAGCAAACACAGACTGTGGCTTTGTTATTGAGTCCAATTGTGTGAGAGATAAATACATAATGAATAAGGGTCTTGAATGTTGAGTCCCTAAGTGTTAGGATGAAAAGAATGGCTTAGGTTTGACATTGCAGTGCTATAATGATAGTTTCCTGAAACACACAACATCAGGTTAGGGGTCTGAACTCCCTATATCTTTGGCTTCCCCTCTGGACAGGGCACAAGGTCCTGAGTTGAAGAAGGTGCAGGACCAAATATTCTCAGGCACAGAAAACACCTTTCAGCAGCTGCTTCTTGATTCTGTTGGTCAGTAGCTGAATGGTCAGAGTTCCTCTGATTTGTTAGGAAATGGGGTGATGACCTGTGAGGATCAATCCCTGATGAAATAGGTAGGACCTCATCCCATTTAAATCCCAGGAATCTGAAGTGAAGGTTGTGATTTTGCTGGGTACCTTTTATTTTGTTTATTTTGGGGGGTGTTTTTTTGTGGTTTTGTTGTTGTTGTTGTTGTTGTTTTCTCCCCTGTCTGGGAGCAGATATTTAGATAGCCACCATGGTATTGGCCTACCCAGTTGTGTGGGCAGCACAGGACTCTTCTCTTCCACTTGTTGTAGACATACTTTAGCTTTCAAACACCTGTGAAATTCAGCATTGTTTAGGGGAATGAAATTCTGTAGGTGCTACTTTCAGGGAACAACTTTCCCAAAGACAAATATTAAATAATGGACTGGAAAGAAAAGCACAGAGATTATTCTCATGTTGGTCACTTCTACAGCTTTCCTGTGCATTTATTTCCCTCTCTTCAGTTAAAAAAAAGTCATCTCATTCTTGGCAAAAATCACTCTGTTTGCCTTGATTTTTAAAATTTAAAAAAAAAAGGCTTTGGAGATGTTTGGAATTTTGTAGGAAAGATGCCAGAACAAGGGACCAACTAATGGTGTGTGGACTTGCATAAAACAACAAGAAAAAGCATTGCCCAAACTTCTCTCCTCCTGGAAGGTCTGTTATATAATTCATGGTCTCTCTAGGGTTTCTTGCAAAAAACAGGATACAGCAAAATCCTTTAAGATATACAAAACTGCTATTTTGGTGCTGAAAATATGGGAAAGCCAAGATTATATACTCCATGGTGAATGTCATAGATGGAAAAAAAAAAAGAGATGTATTAAATGCCTGAGCCTCTTTAGGGAGAATATGACAGATTCAAGATAGATGCATGTGAATAAATCTTCTTTTAATGAACGACACTTAGCTCTGCTGGGCTGTATCAAAAATATTGCCACGGTGTCTGTGCAGCTTCAGCAGCAGGAAGCTGAATTGCCAAAGAGGTAATATCCTGAGTCTGATCAGTGTATCATAATCAAACAGACTCTAAGCAAGAAGGATGGTGTGTCTCACAAGTCATATTGGATTAAACAAGCTTGCTAAGTATCTGTAATTTCTATGGGCTCCAATAACTCTCTTAAAGGGCCAGACAGGAGCAGGGCCATGGAGTGCATCATTTTGGAGGATCAGCACCTCCCTGAGCATTGCCCTGTGGTGAGGAATGCATCACTATGGTTTATATTCCATGATAGACCTCATTTTCCCAGGGTCTATAACTCACCCATAATAATTTGCTGAAGGTTGAAACTTGGCAGACAGGGCTGCAGACCGGGAATTAATTTTGGTAACACTATAATCAGTGTTCTTTAATTAATGTTAAACGAAAATGGAATTCCTAAGAAATTACACACAGCAGTCATGTGACATGCTGAATGAATTCATCATGATTAATGTTACTACAACGAAATCAAAAGTGGTAAGTGGGATTTGCCTTTCATTAAAAGATGTTGCCAGCATCCTTTCACTGATATTTGGCACCAAATTTCTTTTAAAGGCACAGCACGAGGAAAGCACCAGCTGTTCAAAAACAGGAAGGAAAGTGAGCAGGCAGGTCTTGTGTGAGTGTGTAAGTACAGCTTAATCCTCTGATCAAGGTTATTCCTGCAGTCTGGAGTCCTCCAGGGTAAGCACCTACAGCCTGAGATAGTGCTGGGGACAGGTCTGTCTCATTTGGACATCTGGACTAAAAACCTTCAACAGCCTCTTCCCAACATACCCAAGATTGCATGGATAACAGTGAAATGTGGGGTCTGGGTGATGTGGAATTTTATGTGAAGATCTTGGTGAAAAAAATTGCAGGGATGGAGGCATTATCTCTTTCAGGGCATTGTTCTCTCACAAAGTGAAGTGCTGATACTGGTCCCCACATGGCAGTCAGGGAAGGAACAAAGCAGAAGGGAAAACCCAGAGGTGCTATCCAAGGAAGTCAGAATTACATAAGGTGAACCTGGTTTTCTGTGTTATTTCCCATGTTTGTGAAAGTCCCATCCACACTCTTTACCTCATGACACCGTTAACTATCACCATTAGCTTTCCAAAACTCAGAAACTTTTAAATTACCTTTCCCTGCTTAGAGATACATATTTATTTATTGATTTTGGTGTTAGTTTTGTTAATTTTGGACAATGGACCACAACAATTCGATGAATGCTGCTGCACCTTCTACATTGTCTGGGCTACCAGATTTCCTTTTAATTGTGGGCTTAGTGAAACTCTGCTGTATGGAATTGGAATGGAGGGAAGATACCACCTGGGAAACAGCAAACTTCATTAGCAGGGAATACGGGAATAGATTCTCTCCAGCCCCCAAATACTTGTGACTGTCTCCAAGGAATCAGTATCAGCAGATGGGGATGTCTGAGTACCACATGCAAGAAGTCCCTGTGAGATGGACCATGGCTTCAGTGAGGTAATAACATGAGTCATCTGCTCCATCAAATGACTCCACCAGAGTGTCACAGTCTGTCCCAGACAGAGCCCATAAATCACCTGAACTGCTTGTCCCAGTAAGCAGCTTGGCAGATGCAGTTTGCTAAAAAGCTGTCTTGGAAAAAGAATTATCATGCAGCTCACAGAGAGAAATATTTGAATTTGGTTGAATTTACTGAGGAAGAAAAAATCCTGTTATGTGAATAAGAAACCAGAAAAAAAAATTTTGAAATAATCTGCATTTCAAGAGATAAAATGTTCATTTGGCCAAAAAAACCCCATATATGCACACATATTTCCTATTCCTGTCACCAGCCAGAATGCTGTTGTTCAGATAAATTGTGGATCTTATTCCTAAATTGACTGTTACCCTAGGAGGAAATATGGATGACATTATTTGTTCCTCTTGTTTTGTTTTCTGCAAAACTTAATATTTACCTAATTAATGTTTTCTCTGGGGTTTTTTTTTGGCAATTTGTGCTTTATAGTCTCTTATTTTGATTGTTAACTAACACTCTATTACATGGTGATCTAGCAGAATATAAAAATATATATTAAAACATTCATACATCATAATTATAGTGTTAAAAGAAAAAAAATTTAAAAAGGAACTCAAATTAGCTGCTTCAGTAGCCTCTAGGCAAGATGATTTCTTTAGATAAAGAGCCAATCTCTTAAGATTTTTGGAATTATTCTGCTACTGCAATGAAAAAAGACCAGACTTCAACAGATGGCTTTTGTGTCCCACATGTACACCTCTGTCCAACAATCTGTTTACAGTTCAGGTTTATTTTCGTAGTGATCATTTATTTGGACAGGGATAACAGCATTGCTTTCCCCAAAGAATGAGTGATATGCTCTATGGGGTGAAGGAGAAGACTGAATAATTTTGGCCATATAATGTTAATTTTGACATGCACAGAACAGCACATTCTCTGAATTTTGGGGAAAACTGTGTAGAGTTTGTAGAAAATTTAAAGGTAAACTCGTTCTGCACAATGTATTCTGTGAAAAGGTGATTCAGAAAGTCTCTACAAAACCTTCAAAATGGCCAAATAGAGTCAGACCAGAGGTTTGCCCACTTTTCATTTCCCTGTTGCTTACAATGGCTTGTAGGAGAGGCCTAAAGAATTTAAAACTACCAAAAATATACAGGAATAAGGTTCTAGGCATCCAAATTTTATTAGCAAGAGACAATACCAAAGGAGAGAACCTGAATGATTAATGTCTTGCATGTTCCTCAATAGCACACGGTTAAAAAATAAGAATACCTCAAAGAAAAGAGAAAAAACAATTCTACACTCACATGGTGAAAGTCTCTCAGAGATCCCAGCCTGCCTTGCACACAACCACAATTAGTGGGGAATGGCATGGGAATCCTTTTTTCTGAAAAATCCAACCACATTTAATGTCCAGTGTCATCCATCAGACCAGCACATTTTTGCATCTAAAGTTGTACATTGTTGTTGGACTTGATGATTGCAGAGACATTTTCCAACCTCATTGATTCTGTGATTCTGTGATTCTGATATGGTCTGGAAATGGAAGTGAGACATCATATATGCCATGAATGAATGAAGGAAGGAAGGAAGGAATGAATGAAGGAATGAAAAGTAAATAAAGACTAATGTCCCATTTTAGCTTAAAAAAAAAAAAGTTTATATCATTTTCCCTTACTCTAGGAATATCCTACATGCCCAGAGAAATTACACATTTAATAAAAATAACCTCAATTCCTTGAGAGCACTTGAGTTTATTTCACTATAGAAATTTGAAGAAAAGGCAAAAAAAGAGAAAAAAACCCAAATAACCCAGGCACTGGAAGTTGAGGGAAGGTCTGTGGCTGATTTGTGTGTGCTGTGTCTGAGAGATGTGGGACAAGATCACACCTTAGGAAAGCTTCAAGTCCTTTGCAGTGTGGACAGAGGTGCATTACACAATAAAGAATGTTTTCCTGCAGAGTGGAATGGCTCAGGGGTGCAGATCTTACCCAGGGTGGGGTTCCCAAAGAGCAAGACTGGAGAAGACTGGGCTGGCTGGTTACTCAAGGGGCTCTCTCTGTCACAGGTGAGCAAGCAGGAGAATGCAATCTGAAGGCTGAACATAGCTGGAAAAGGTCCAACAACTCAAACTCATCAGTGTGGAAAATAATTACACACTGACAGGTCTCCAGGGCAAAGAAAGAGAGAGAGAGGGGGAAACAAGGGTTTTATTAACTCTTCATTGTTTCAACAATCAATCAGTTGTTATTTAATTGAACAGTATGTGTAGGCACTTTCATACTTTGTACAAGAATGACACTTGTTCCACCATAAGTTTCGACAATGCTCTCAGACACAGGGTGAGATTTTTTGGGGTGTCCTGCACGGGGACAGGAGCTGGATTTTATGATCCTGAAGGATCCCTTCCAACTCAGCACATTCTGTGATTCTGTGATACCAAACCATAATATTTTCCTGTGGGATGGCTTCAGACTGAGAAGGTTTAGATTAGATATTAGGGAAAAATTCTTCCCTGTGAGGGTGGTGAGGCCCTGGCACAGGGTGCCCAGAGAATTTGCAGATTCCCCGTTCCTAGAATTGTTCAAGGCCAGGCTGGATGGGGCTTGGAGCAACCTGGTCTAGTGGAAGGGAGCAGAACAAGATGATCTTGAAGCTGCCTTCCAACCCACACCACTCCATGATCCTGTTTAATTCATTGCTATACAGGAGATAGAGGTGTTTAATGGGTAATATAAGGAATTAAAGCATGATGTTTTGGAAAAAAAGAGCAAGCTTCACAGTGCTACAAATTTTAAAAGCTACCTGAATTTGGGGAGATCTTTAAAGTCAATTATCAAGCATGGTGTATAAAAATTTGAGCAGAGGGAACAAGGGAAAGGGAAGACAGCACAGTGTAAATCAGGTTATTTGTGAACTTATTCCAAGTGAGAAAATTCAGCTGTTTGTTTCCTATGGGCTAAATTATAGTTAAATTTGAGGGTCCCGGTGCAGGTTATAGAAGACTTTTCTCTTTCTCCATTAAAAGCTGAACTGAAGACAACACACAGAGTGCTCAGGTGATATCAGTGAGGAAGATGCATGCAAATTAGATGTCAGCTCCTCACACTGGCAGGTTTCTGGATCCTAAATTATTATAATTTTTTTTCATAATGATGCTGGGAACAGCAATATTTAATGAAAATAGATACAAACCTACTTCAGGGCAGAGTGAAGCACGTTGCCATTAATCTTATTCCAGGGCTGGTGCCAGAAGCTCTGAATTCCATGAGCACTGTTCTGAGGGTTATCTGATTGTCCTCCTCAGCACACAGCGTGCTGCAGCCTATAGCAAGCAAATTAAATGTAATCATATCAGTGCACTGAAATTACACTCCTTTTCCATATGGGGCCTGTGGGCAATAATCATGTTGTTATCCAGCTATCTGTTTCCCTCTAGGAAGTTTTCAGACTAACTAGCCAGAACAAATTCGAAGGCTCTGTCATAATTTCAGGAATTGCATTGCCAGAGGGTTTCTAACACCTCTGGTATTTCTCACTTTCCTGCCAGGGAAGGAGGGGTTTCTAGGATTGGTTGTTTCTTTATTTCTTAATTTTTTTTCATCCCATGCCGTATTGTCTTGTATTCCATTCTCAAGGTGCAGAAACATAAAGCTGCAGTGTTTTGCCCATATCTATGGCCATGCTAACAAACGTATTTCCCCCAAAATGCTGATATTATACGAGGTTGAATGACATCACGTTGCTGCTTCCAGTTCATTCCTTCCTGACAAGGGCAAGGTTGTAGGGTGAGTAACTTGCCAGAGATACTGAGAACTGCTTGGGTGCAACAATAATTTTGAATAGGGTGAGTGGGTTCACTGTTCTGACTTGTTTCAGGGGCTTACGTTTTGGAAAACAGCCTAAAAAAATATCAATTTAAAGAAAAAAAACCCTCCAAACTCAGAACCTGGGGCATTAGCTAAGGCCAGACATTAGTTCCATTTAGACCCTAAACCATCCCACGCTTAATTGTAGGTCTCCTGCTTTTGCTTGTAGGAGTAGTAAAAGCATGTAATTCGATCTAATCAGATGGGCAGAGGAACCCGAGCCTTGTGCCAAGACAGTCCCTGGAACAAAAGGACAAATGTGGCTGCAGGAAAGCAGTTTTACAGCCCCGTAGGAAATTCTTACAGGACTGCTTGGTCTGCACAGAAAGAGCCAAAACACCTGAGAAACTGCTGGTGTTGAAGCTCTTCTTGTCCTCTGCATTTGAAGATGAACAAATGTGGATTATAGAGATTCTCCATGGTGCTTTAGATGTTCTGCATCTACATTGTTTTTTTGAATAGAAGTAATCTTTTTTTTCCCCCCCAATCTAGTTTAAACATTCACTGTTACAAAAAATAAACACCCAGTGAATGGGTGGGAATAATGGGGGTTGTCCTCTAGAATTTCTTCAGCCACTGTAGTTAAGGTTGCAGTGGTACATACAGCTCTGCTGTCACATTGGATTTCTCACATCTGCATTTAAAAGTTTCAAAGAGAGTTGTGAAAAAAAATGATTTCTCTCCCTCTGAAAGAAGTGTGGACAAAAGAGAAACAATAATTAGTCAAAACCTCAGTGAAATAATGCAATTTGGGGGGAAAAAAAAGCTGTTTGTCTTTAAGTTGAGATGTGAGCTAAAAAGCAAACAAGCAAAGCCTACAAATGTGTTCAATTCATAATGGAATCTGCCAACCAGAAATCAGGAAAATGTGAGAAAAGCAAGTACAGTTCATTAAAATCTCATATTTCTTTTAGGGTAAAGATAAATGAGAATTTTTTTGTCTGCTACTATTCACCAACCAATTTATTTGAAGGACAGAAGATGCTCTACTCATATGTCCCTTACTGGAATAGAAAATCAAATCTGAGTGCAGTGAGTTACTAGGACAGGAAATCCCTTCAGATGGGAGCAAGCTCTGCTGGATGGCAAAGGCTGGCTTGGCCACAATCCCAGTCCTTTCAGCAAGAACCCCTCAGGAGCTCGGCCCCACCAGCTCTGGGATGCTGTCCCCAACCTCTGAGGGATGGGGACTGTCATATCCTGGCTGCTTCTCCCCTGGCAGTGGAGTGGGATTTCCTCTACATCTAATTCTTTCTCTTTTCAGCGTGGCCTCATTGGAACAATTACAACAGGGCCTGTAAATTACAGCATCCCAAAACCTGACGCTGGAATTATTTAGGGATAGGAAGTGTGAACAGATGAAGTGGAGCATTAAAAAAGAGAACAATCTGATCTGTCAAAGTGCAATGGCAAATCCTGTGTTCAGGAACAATGGGCGTATTATAGATGTGCTACACGTTTGTTTGAGTGTGCATGGTTTGTATAAACATTTAAATAGAAGTTCTGCCTTTGACTGCATGACACTTTTGTTTCTTGCATCCTAAAAAGAGGCCATTAAATAAGGCAGAAATTAAAGAGGAAAACCATGACTCTGATTGTGATATAATTCAGTAGGCAGTTAATTGGTAATAAAAGTCTGGGTTTGCCTTAGTTGGAGCTGGGACTGTATTATTCTGATTTCTTAATGATGATCTGATATTATGTATTAGATGAACACTTAAGGAGGTGGAAAGATTTTCAACAGTACTGAGCACCCTTTGAGACAAATACAAAATAGCACCTTTACATTCTCATATTTCAACTTCTTTTTTAATTTCAGTTTGGCAGAAAATAACCTCAAATGAAAATGCTTTATTATGAAAACAAAGATCTTACATCATACATATATAAAAGCATAGTTTTGAGATTAAAATAGTATCTCTAGACAACGAGTGTCTGCTGGGTTATGTAATTGAGCCCCTGCATTTCCCTCTGACTTTGCTATCCATCTGTGCCATAGGTCCTTGCTAAACTGTGTGGTCTTTCCATACAGTTGAACCACCACAGCACCTTATTAAAAATGATTTAATTGAAACTTCTTTCTCTTCAGTTTTTTTGGCCTGGTCTTACTATGCTGTCAATTCAGAAATCTTGCAGGTTCTCCTAAAAAACCCCAAACCACAGTCATTTGAATTACTTGCCCAGGTAACCCATGCTGTCATTTCAACTTAAATTCACTTAAAATGGTGATAAACTGTCATAGTCCTTGGGGTTGAAAATATCAGGACTAAGTAGGCAGGTTAGGGGGAGCATCACTGGGGGAGGAAGAGGTGCTTGGACACGTGTGGTGATTTCCAGATATGTTCTGTGCTGTTAAACCATGCTGTGGTTTACCCCTGGACACCCAAGGCTTTTTAATTCCCAGCTTTTCACGTCCTCTGAGTCCTACTTTTGTTCACGGTGTTGTTTTGGCAGGGAAAACATTGCTCTGTGAGGGTGCTCTTCCCCACTAGCTGGGGAAATCTTTACATATTAACTTTGAACTGCTGAAAGCAAGGCAGCTTTGCTTTAAAAGAAGTGCAGGTGTATGACTGACTGCTCACCAGGATGGAAAACTTGTTGCTGCAGAAGCATCACCCTGGATTTTATTGATATTTTTATGACTCTCTGCAGGAATATTTTTTCCTTCCTTTCCAAATAATAAGCAGGAAACATTTGCTTGTTTACCTTTTATTCTGACTAAGAGATAGACAGAGCGACATTGTAGTCAAGTTTAAACAGGAAGAGATAGGGGTGATACCCACAGGTTACAGAGAGTGTCATCAGAATGGAGCCAGAGGGAAAACAAACTTAGCTGATGCCTGTCCCAAGAGGTATTTGTGCTGTAGCTAACGTGACATGACATGCTGGCGGTGCCATTCTGTGCTGGAAATGTTCCTTTCTCCTGAAAGTACTTTCTCCTATAACATGTTCACAACAGCACCAGGTAAAAAATGTCCTGTGCTGGGTTTGAACCCTTTTGGGCTGAAGTTCACTTTTGGAGCTGGTCCAAGCAAGGCCTTCACACTTCGGTGCATCTGCAGACTGCCTATATATCAAGAACCTTTCTTGATGTTCTTTTAAAAACATTGGACTTACTAGATAAAATGTTGATGCAAAGTTAACTTCTTGTGGCAGAGCCGCTGGGAAATATAGAGCTGCACCTGAATGGAGAGGAACAGGGCCAGGCCTTTGGTCACAACCTGAACAGCCCCAATGCCAGTGTAAGAGCAGATGGGGCAGTGCTGCACGCAGGGCAGATTGGAGGAACTTGTTGACCCCATTGAAAAATGGGCTCCTACTGTGCCTTTACCCTTTAATTTCAGCAGTGCAGTGATGCCAGGTAGTCAAGAATAGAAATGTATTCTATTTATTCTAAAGCAGCAAAAATGTAAATACGGCTGGAATGCGGGTTCACCAAAAAAATAGAGTTGTGTTTCAGACCCAAATTTGGTGCATATGATGCACACATGGTGCCTGTTCATTTGACAGCACCAAATTCCCTCTCACTTTGTCTTTGGCTGCTCTTTTTATTGCTTGTTGTAATGATAAGGAAATGGATTGTCTCTGAGTAAACGAACGCCGTGTGTACCAAATGTACATGAAAATGTCAACTACCGTATTGTGCATCAATGCAACCCCACTACAGATCCATTTTAAAAGGTTCAGGTAATTGCTCCATATTTCTTCATATTAGCCAGCAGCTGATCCCCAGCTTCTGTGTAAATGGTAGTAAAAGCTCTTGTGTTGAATCAAAGCTTGCTGATGCTTCAGTGACAGAACCTACCCTGGGTGTACACTCATTCGGTTTTCTTAGAAAAAAATAAGGGAATGGGTCAGTAAGTGCCCAAGGTGTGATATTTCTGTTTTGCCTGACACAGCTTGGATGTGCTTTAAAAAATGTAACACAATAATTCTGAACCAATTCTTTATTTTCTCATGCTTCTATGTTGATGTGACACAGGTTTTTTTGAGTTTACCTTAGAGTGTAAGATACAGTTCTATATTTTTTCAAATGTTGCTGGCACAGAAGATGGGTATAATCAACTACAGCTAATAAAATGAACAAAAAACTTAATGTAAATTTTAAATTTTGATTAATGTATTATTTAAAATGTGTGCTGTTGTCACTTTGCTGTTTCCAGTTGGGGACTCCAAAAAAAGTAGATGAGCAGGTTTAATTAAACAATGCATTATGAATGTCATTTTTCATTGCTTTAGGTAAGGACAAACAAGAGATTTCAGATGGTCCTCAGACCTAAAAAGAATTGTACTTTTTGAAAAATGAATAAATAGAAATTTTAAGACCAACAGTTAAGATTGAACAGGGAAATTATTATCTTACCTCATGTCAAAATCACTGTCTCATGTTTCCCAGATGTAAAACGGGTTTGTGATGCATCACCTACAGCTTGCCCAAAGAAGCTGTGGCTGCCTCATCCCTGGGAGCGTCCAAGGCCAGGTTGGATGGGGCTTGGAGCAACCTGGGATGGTGGAAAGTGTCCCTGATTGTGGCAGGGAACTGGATGATCCCAGGTTTGACCCGATGGTCTTGTCTTTTCATGCACTAGGATAACTTTTCCTTTTGCAAGGCTGTGCAAAATTATTAAAATTTTGGTGTTTCTCATGAAACGACTGAGAATTTTTCTGGGCAGGAAGAATAGCTGCCTTTTTGTGCATCTGTCAAAATCTTTTCTGAAGGAACGAACACGTGCTAGGGTTTGTATCTGTTGTCTGAGAAAGCAAAGCTACGCTTTTGAGAGAGGGCTCTGTGTGTGCACGAGTCCTTTCCCAGGTTGCTTACCAGGAGATTATAGCAACAGATGCTGTAAACAGATACACATTTTCCAGAGCAGGAAAAAGAAACCCAGATGGAAATCAAGATTTCACCAGAATACTGTAATTTTAACAAGTTGAATGGACGTCCAGAGCCTGACAAGCATTAGGACTTCATTTTCACAAAGCTTTTAAGCACAGGGCTTAATTATAAACACATGCTTGTGAATGTCACTGACCAGCAAAGCCCTTGCACAAAAGATTAACTTCACAATAATATAATAGCTTCACAACAACAATTTCTGGTGCACTTCCCCTTGGAAATCTGCTAATAGCTAATGTTAAAACAAATAACACAAAGGAAACATATATGGCTTTGCCTTTCCGTGGCAAAAAGAGCCATAAAATAGGAGAGGTCATGTGGTAAGTGTGATTTACCTGAACTTTAAGTACTTTGAAAATGAAACACCAGGAACAGCATAATCAGTCAGGAGAGCAATTAGGGGCTCCATTACCACTCAAGAGAAGCAACAGAGACCGTAATCACTTGCCTGAGGAAATGGTTTTCACATACATTCCGAATTCAGCAGGTTTTCTCTGCATATCAGCAGTGTGTGAGTAAGGGAGTGTCTTAAGCTCCTGACAGAGTAAGAATAATGCATAGGGAATGGGGCTGCTGTTTAGGGGACCTGTCTGTTGTAATTTATTTGTTCTGCTTCATATCTGGAAGTAGTTGCTAAAGATGTGCAAAGCCTGGGCTTGCCGAAGGTTTGTGGGATGCTTCAGCTGCTGACAAGGTTTGTGGAGTGCCCAGCAGAGCAGGGGCACCGAGGAACTTTTAACTCTGTTGTGCAAGAATTGCTTCGATGGGCAAGAGCAAAGGCTAGACAGGTCTTTTAGAGGAATCCAACTGCTTCAAAACCAAAAAAACCACAGCTGATGGGAATTGTCCAGATGGCTATATATTTTAGGATAGGTTTCATGCGACTGAAGGTACACAGCTGATGGGAATTGTCCAGATGGCTATATTTTAGGATAGGTTTCATGCGACTGAAGGTGATGGCTACTTGCAACTGATGGTTTCATTCTGTGTTTCTGTTTACAAAGATGAATATTAGGGGAAAATTCAGACATGAAATAGTGATGCAATACTTCTAATAAAGAGCAGCAAAAGCTTTTGAAAGTATTGGAAAAGGGTCTCTAGGAGGAAAACAGCCCAGTGTTAACACATCTATAGAGAGTAAATGGTGAATGATTTTGGTATATCCAGTCAGGAGGCTCAAACACATGCTTTTTCCTACTCTTTTTTTTCCTCTTGTTAGGATGAATAAATGATTTTAATGGCCATGAAAAGCCAGTTAGTGACTCCACTCTAGTATGATGAAATATACTCTAAACTATAGAGGATTTGTCTGTTAAACAGACAGAGCAACTACAGCTCCACAACTACCTAAGCAAGTCCTTCTTGCTTAGACATTTTTCTTTCAGTGTGGGTTTTGTGCATTCATCAAGGCTACTCAGACATCTAGAAGCCCTCCTGCTCTGGCAGGGCTGCTGGACATCTGGAAATGTATGTGTGCCAAGTGCTTTGGCATCTCTCTGCTCCATGGCTCCTGCACAGTAAATCTGGAACATCCAGGAAGCTTCTCCTCAGGTCCCATGTGCCGAGCTGTGCCCATGCCCTGCAGCTGTTGCCACATTAGTGGCTTCCTGGCAACTTCCTGGAAGTGTCTTGGAGAAACAGGAGGAAACTGCAGCTATTTCACTGCAGCTGGGGTGTAAGAAACTCATTTTGCTTGTGCCTAAGAGAAGTGCAATTTGCAGGAGAGTTATTAATCAGATTATTTCTCTATCTGGGCAATTACCATTGGAGGAGATTGCAAAGGCAAACTGGAGCTACATGTGTAGAAGTTCTGATCATGAATTCTAACGGTACAACTCACCACAGGCTCAGCTCCAGGCTCACACATGGTGTTCTTGCCAAAGCTAAGCGCTCATCAGGGCATTCAACAGCAGGCAGGATCAGGCTAATACAGCTAATCACATCTGCACACACAGTAACATGGAAAAACTAAAACTTTGGGAGCAGGAGATATGCTATTAATTGCTCCCTGAGAAATAAACTCCAGCTTTTTTGGGCTGGTTATAACTGATGAATTTTAGCTGTGTTGCTTGTTAGTTTGTTGGGGTTTTTTTTCGTAGCACTTTCCAACTGCATTCATCATCTCCCAAAACACAAATTTTGTGTTATGATGAAAGGTATATTCCTTTACCTCCATATTCTTCTCATGCAGTTTTTGTTTAGAAGTGTTCTAAAAAGAGCAATGCGTGCTAACTAGTGATCTGGACCTGGAGGGAATTATGGTTCTGTTGTAAGTGCAGTACAGTAGAATCTAAATTTAACACTTAGGTTAATAATTAAGGCAGTGGGAGGGGTGTTTGCTTTATCAGCAGCCTTGATCTACCATAAAACAAGCTTCTTGATGGTGCTCCTCCTGCCTGGAGTAGATTTTATCCCTGAAATGGCAAAGGCCTTTTTTTTTGTCCTTTCATCATGGATCAGGTCGGCCAAAAGGTCCAGTTCTAATGTGCACACATGCTTGTTAGTTCAGTGTTCTTATTCTTTTAATAGACTCCTTGGGTCATTTTTTCCTTTTGTGTTTAGCATGATCTTACTGTATCACTTTTCATTCCTGGCTCTCAGCAGATTCAGTGCTCTGCAGCCTGAAGTGTCAGATTGTGGGTGGTCCATTTCATCTGAGGCATTTTGAGCCAAATGTGAATAGAAAACAGCTTTTGTTCTACAATTTTGGACTTTACCCCTAAATACCTACCAGACTGTAATCATCCACACATCACCCACTGCCAATAAATAACCTATTTTATTATCCAAGTCTCTAGATGGAGAGGAACATTTTTGCTGGATTCAGCTAGAGGCAGCAATATACTGGGTTGTCTTTCTTTTCTTCCATATCAAAAAGAGTCAGGTATTTTATTAGAGTGGCAGCAGTGTGATTATTTATTTTCTTATACAGGAACATGGATAACAAAATAAAAAACATAAAGTGGAGTTTAAATGTTCCAATGTTATATAGGTGTATAAAATAAAGCAGAATCTGGCCAACAGAGCTTTTCACATCTATGGGGCCAAAATGGGTGTGCACCTAGAGGCTGAGAAAGCACAGATTTGATAACCGTGATAATATAATTTTACAGAAATCATAGTGAAATCCTAAGGCGTAGAAGAGGTATTTAAAATAGAAATGCTCTGCAGTTCTCTGAAAGCTCATAATCCAGGTGTCAGGTAAAGCCAAACAGGTGGATGAAGGAGGCAAACAGTGCAGGGAAGGCTGGGAGATGAATTCATGCTGCAACACACAGAGTTTAACAGAAGAGCAGATGCTTGAGCCAGCTATTCTCCTAATCTGAATTCTACAGGAGTGATACACAGCCACTCCAGCAGAGCTAAGTCTGAGGAAATAATTTAAGAGGGCACAAATGTGAATTGAACCTTCAAGTTTTCTTCCTCCCCTGTTCAAATATTTGAGAAGTGCATGTTTTCCTGTCCTCTCAAGCCCCACCAGGATGCTGACAGGGCAGTGTGCGGTAGCTCAGCCACACAGCTACAACAGCTCCTGATTTGAAAGGATTCGGTTGGATTCAGGCAAAAGTTTTCAGCCCCAAGGGGCTTTTCTATTATTTTTATGAAGCATCAGAGTTATACTTGTGATGCTGTTCTCCTTCACAAAATCTCACTGCTCCAATTTGTGGCTCTCAAGAGAGTCCTTACAGCACAGATGAAGGGCATTGGGTTAAATCTCATTTTACTAGGCAACCTGCTTTGTATCATATTCCTTTTTTTTTTGTGGATCAAGAATGCATTTTTGGCATATTGTACACAAACAAATGCTGTTCTGGGTGGAAGCCTATCTGGTAGTTGAAGCAATGAATTGTGGCTCAGTGAGTGATTGAGTCAGCTCCGGATTCCTGGTTGAGTGTTTTCTATTGATTTATTGTGTGGCCACAGACAACCAGCTCATATCTTTCTGTCTGCTCTATTCCCTCTGTTATTACTTTTGTGTGGGGATAATTACACCACACAACCCCTTTTGCCTGTCCCTTATTAAAAAGACTCTTTTAGATCAGGTGAGAGGCTTGTAGGGAGTTTCTATGACCTAGGGCTGCCTCTCCCCTGGCCTGGGCAGGGTTTCTCTAGTGCAGGTGCTGTGGCAGACTGTGGCAGGGGATGCTCTGCAAGGTTGGGAGCAGGGTGTTCATTGTAAGCCAGGAGTGTGATCCATCCCTGAGTCCTCACTGAGAATTTTGGGCATGCCCTGGCTGCAGGTTACTCCATCCACATTGGGAGGGCAACAAACTTTACAGACACATGCTTAAACCATGCTTCTGGAATTGTCCAAAGTGACCTGGCTCTCTTGGAAAGCTGGTGTGGCTGTGTGTGCTTTCAGCTCTCTGTCTGGTTTTACATCTGGTTTTCTGTGCCTCTGTTGGTGTCCCAGTTTTATGCAGCTTCCTCTGGGATCACTCTGCAAGTTATCCCAAATGCCACTGAACAGAAAGGCATGTGAATGTCCCATGGGGCCTCATGAATATTAATATCATCACGAATTTATTGGAAAACTCCTGAATTTCACTACAGTTCTAAGGGAAACTGTGCCCAGTTTTGAGCTTGTATAGACCAAGAAATGTTTCTGTATTCTGTTCAGTCTCAATTTAATGCAAAACACAGTGCAGAGCATGCCCAGAAACACATCATGGTACATAGAAAATGCTGCATTGTAAAAAAAAGGCATTTCTGGAGGCCATATTCTCCTCAGATCAATTGATTAAAGGTTTTAGATTTGGATTTATGTGTTTTTTGAGTTCTGTGTAGATTCTATGTGAATTTAGATTTTGTGAGTCCCATTTTGAAGTTGTCCAAAGCCCAGCTCTCCAGCTAGATGAAGTTGATGCTTAAAAGTAAAACTCAATCACAGATTTTTGGTGCTGTTCTGAAAGGTTCAGACTGCACAACGTCTCTTAAAGAATTTCCTCTTCTTTCTGCTTAATGTTACTCATTTTAGCTCACATTTAACTAAAACCTTTGTAAATGTGTTAAGCTCATATTATCTCATTAATAATAAATGCTTAATGTCAGAACACATCCCATACCACTGAGGGACTGTATCACTGATATCTCTCTGTTCCAGACCACTAAACACTACTGCTGTAAGTGATAAGCAGAAAGCAAATTTCATGGAAAGGTCATCAAATGCAATTATAATACATTATGCATGATGTGACAATCCACTAGTGCCATAAAATCCCAATTGTATCTCAGTCTTGTCACCCTCAATGTTCAAAAATCTTCAATTAGGTGGGAAAAAATCATGAGTGATTTAAAACCTCTGAGATTTTTAGAAAAATCTGTATGTTGAGCTCTCTTACTTTGCCTCATTTTCTGAACTTATTGCATGTGTTTCACATTGCTGAGTTTCCTGCCAGTGACCAGTGTCAAAGCTTACTTTTATAAAGAAGGTTATAAATGGAAGTTGCTTGAGTTATTCTCGAGGCAATCTCTTGATCACAGAAAGGTGAGAGTATCACAAGGGTTCTGGTGGGCAGTGGTTGATAATGGATCATCATAATGACATCATCAGCAGAGAATACCTCTCTGCACTCTGCATTTTTAAAGAACGAAGGGTGTTGGAGAGAGCAGCAGAGTTGAGGCTGTTCCTTGCAGATATCCAAGAAAGGGGAGGAGAAAGTTCAGGAATCCTCAGTCTCCCTTTTGTTCTCCTCCTCTCCAGCTGGTCAGGACGAGGGGCCTTTTTCACCAGCTCTCTCTTAGCTGGGGAAAATCTTGCAGGCAGTGGGGATGTGTCTCCTCCCTGGACAGAAGCCAGCTCATCACCAGAGCTTCTGCTCCAAACAGGGGTCAGAAAGGTGACTCCCACTTTTAACAGTGGTTGAAACGAGGCCCTGATTATACCTTTCCAAACTCCTGATTATATCTCTGTCTCTAAAAACAGGCAAATAAAGCTAATTTCCACTACAGCTAGTGAACAAATCCATCTCCAGAAGTTTGGCATCCAGCTTAGAAGTGTCCACAGGGAAGCACAAGGGTGAAAAGAACGAGCTGAACATCCACATAGAACTTCTTCCCTCTGGTCTGTGCTACCCATCCACCCGTCCCTCTCACCAAATAAGTCTTCACCAAAACGGAACAAAATGAAAAGCCCTCACCATGATATGCACAAAAACAGCACTTGTGATAAAAGCCCAAGAGTGATACGCGGGACAAAAGCAAAATGCTCATCAGAATGAGTCCTGTGTGGACTGTGTGAGTTGAAAACATTAAAAGCTAATCCCTAAAAATCCGGTCACTTGCAGCAGTTAATGACCTGCTAGTCTGCGAACCATCAGGAGAGGAAGCCAGCAGCAGTTAACACTTTGAGAGCTCGCTTGTTGCTAACAATGGTAATGAACCATATCTTGGACTTGTTATCCTACGTGGTGTAGGAGAAACACAGTAAGTGCCTCAGAATGACAGTGAATAATTGAAATATTAAGGCAGAGAGGTGAGAAGAATTTATAGATGTGATCCAGGAATGGAAGTGGAACTTTACAAATACAGGGTACAAGGAGAAAGCACCAGTGTGACCCAGAGTGTGTTTAAAGCTGGGGACAGGACATTTCCTTCCTGCAGTGAGCACGCAGGGAGAGAAGGAAGAAGGAAAGGGGATGTAAATGAGTGCTGGCAGTCACTTTATGGGCTTACTCTTTGCTCGTTCTTCTGGCTGTCAGACCAAAAGATCTTACAAAAACCCTGGTGCCTCAGAACGTTCAGAGGTTCAGGAAAATTCACATTCCTCTACTTCTTGACTAACAGGAACCTCCACAGGTTACTTCCCCAAAAGAGAGAGATGTGCAGGAATTCCGTGTGCCTAGTACTCTACCGAAGGCTGCTCTCTAGACAGCTCTTTCCTTTACAGAACTATTCATTCAGAGCTATTAATTTTCTGCTTTCAGCCTCAATTTTTTTTTTTTTTTTTAATTTTACCTCATGGAAGCAGCCATGGGATGCAAGGGCAGAATCAAAAGATACCTTTGGGGTGTCTCTGGCTGCTTGTGAAGTTTCAAGGACATTTGTCTACAGTTTTTTTGGTGTTCTTTATGTAGTGACCTGACCTTTCACTGCTCAATATTTGTAAGAGTGCAAACTGAATGCTTTCACATATTTTAAAAATAGGCTTCTCTAATGACTAAAGTAGGACCTTGAATGCCCTTGATTAATGGTATAGATGGTTGTTTTGTGCCTGGGACACTTTTCTTTCTCCTTCTGTCAGATACCAATTCCATGTGAGATCAATTCTATGAACTGGCATATGGGCAGGGACAGCAGAGGCAAGGGGGATCCAGTCTGGAGTTGGGATGGAGTCAAATCTGGGTTCATATAAGTTTCTTCTATACCAAAGCTTCAGAAATTAGGAGTGGTGATTTATGAGCTTTTGACAAATTTCCATCTGCTCTCATTCCATGTAGTTTTTTTTCCCCTTCGGAGTTCAAAGGCTGTCTGCTGCAGAGCTGCACTGCCCTGGTGATATATGGCTGTCTCTGAGGCTGTCAGAGTTCTAATTTTAACGCTGACAGAGCTCTGTGCCTTAATTCAAGAACCACCCGAAGATCTCCAACAAGCAGGAAACCTCCTCTGCTCAAACCCAGCCAGCCCAGCAGCGTCTGAACCCTCATTTGTGCAAATAAACCTAGCAACCTTCAGAAAGAGTTGAACTAGGAATGTTGTTGGGGATTGGAGGGAAATTGGTGATGATGTAATTTTGCATCATTTCTTTCCTGACTCCTACATTCTGCTGCAAAAGTTATTTCTTTTTATTTTTTCTTTTTATTTTTACTATGTGTATCTAGCAGCATTTAGAAAAGAACAAACCATGACTTTTTTTCCCCCAACTTTGCATTTTTGAGCTTTGTGTAAATACAAATTCCTCAACTTTTCACTCTTTTATTGTGGAAAGTTACAAATTCAGTCATGGAAAAAAAGGAACAGTATTGAGGAACTTGTTGCACATTTATTGGCTCAACATTCATTAGAGTAGGGATTACATAACTCACACACAACACACACAAAGAAGTAATAGATGCTAAAAATCCAATAACAGGACATATTATTCGACTAATCATATTAACACTACATTCAGTTCCTCCCTCAATCACAAATACACAATCCTCAGTGTGGCAATAAGAGGCCAATATAGGAAAAATTCATCATATTTTGTCATTACCCTCAGTTTCACACCTCTCCAACTTTAAAAAAGCCCACCCTGTATTCTAATATTCCTGGCAAGAAATCCATGTGCATCATTCTGTTAATCCTGCAAACATATTAAAATCGGCTTTCAGATTTTCTCAATATTTTCAAGGAAGAGCCTTTGTCATGGCAACTGCCTTCTTTTCAAAACAAAAATGTACATCAGATATTCACCCAATTTACTAATAGTTGTTTTTAAAGTGAGACTTAAATTCTTTATAGATAAAGCAGGTAAAAGGGAAATAAAGAAAAAAATTAATGAAAATGCTAGATAAATTAACATTATTTCTCTCTTCTCTTCCTTCTTCTCTGCCCTCCAGCCTCAAGATGAATTTTTCTTGACCCCTGCACAGGAAAAACCACTACCAAATTGTTGAACAAGAGATTTTTTTCCAAGTTTTGGCCAAATTTTACTGGTCTTCAGTCTCACAGGATGGCCAGCTAAAACATCCACTCCCTCTGTGTTTCTGATGCAAGTTGTTCATGGTGTGTTCCCTTTTGGGTGCAAAACACAGAAATTACTTCAAACCCATTGCCCTGTTTCCCAAGAAGATTGGATCCTGCTGCCAAGGGATGAATGAAGCTGGGAAAATAACATTAGAAGGGTAGAAAAAGAGCCAATCACGAGGTTCAAGAAGTAACAATTTGCAGTTAAACTGAATTGCTCAGAGGGAGGGCAGTGATGGGGAAGCAGAGCTTTTTGTGAGATAAGTCCCATCAGACAGGAGATAGAGGAGTACTTTGAACTTGGGCTGGATGTAAAATGCATGAGGGCTACCAGAACTGACCTTTTTTTGAATTATGATGATCCTAACAGGGAGAGTTAAGTGAAAACTGATGGAGGGAAAGCAGGGCTGCAGTTAACTGGAAAAAGAGAGCATTTGGCTGTTTGAAGCCATATGTAAAAGCAGAAAACTTCAGTGGACATCCACAAGTAATGAGAGGCATAATTTATTCAAGAAACTATCCTTCCAGTTGACAGCCACAAGCATAGTACCATGGTCCTTCTCTCCCTAAGTAGTCCCTTACCTAGATTTTCTCCTTACTTCTTGCTGTGGCACAAAAATCCTTTCAATCTCAGCTCCTTTGTAATGTCAGGGCTTCAGGCAGCCATTAGAAAAATTCATAAGAAAAACAATTAACTCCCTTTAAGTCTATTTATACTCTATTTTCATGGCTTCACATTTCATTTCCAGAAAGTTGCAACGGAATTTACTGCTATGGTCCCAAGTGCTACTGGCAATGTTATTACTATATTTATTATGATAGCAGTGTTTAATCATGATATACGTAATAGTATCAAAGAGTCTCAGTTATAATCCCTTTATTATAAAAACCTTATGAGCAAACCCAGCTTTAATTATTGAAGAATAATACTGGGAGCAACAGTTGCTTTGAAGGGCAACACAGAGGCCAAAGGTAAGAAAAAGGCCAGTGAGGTTCCTAAAAGGTTCTAAACAGTAACTGACATTATTTTACATTTTAACACTTGTTTGTTTTCTGAAACAGCAGGAGTCAGCCTTAAATCGAAGGCTGCTTTTTAATTGCCTGTTAAACTGTGCAGATTTTTGCCAACACGGCTCCAATTGTTTCATAGGATCGTATTCTGACCATCTGAAACTCTTTGACTGGTCAGGGCCCGTTGATTGTCTCTTTTATGCGCTGCAAACAAAGTGCTCTGCTGCTAAGCTGGGCAGAATTAGGCACAAGCTGTACAGGATTCCAGAATTAGTTCCACTGCATGACATATGTGTTCAGAAATGGAGCAGCACAGCGTGCAGCAACACGCAAAGGGATTTCCAGGAAACTCAGAAAAGGCTGGAGAAGGTTTGGATTGCAGTCACTGCATCCACGGTTCTCCCCGTTTCTGCCCCACAGAAGAGCTTTTGTGGAACCGTTTTTATGTACAGCCTGTCACTTTCAGTACATCTAAATAATTTATAAAGCTCTAGGAGGTAATCTCTGACCAGGCTGAGCCATTAGAGCGATCATAATATTATGTAGCAGGTCAGGTTTCCATATTGTAAAGGGAGCCCTGATTTGTCAGGCTGTGGCACAGAGTTTGGACCCCAGGCCCAGTCTTTGTGAACTTCAAGTGTGCTGTAATTTATGACTTGCCTGGTGCAGCTAATGCAGGTTTTCTCTATTTTGAATCATGGATATTTGACTAACGAGCCAGGCTTGTGCCCATCTGCCCTTGTGCTTGTGGATATTGACTTCCCTATCCTTGCAAGTGCTCAAGGAATTTTATTGGGAAAAGGCAAATGTCAAAAGTGTAAAGCTACTTTAATAAAACTGGCTGAGATCAGGTTTCCTTGCTGGCTGCCTGCCACTGAAAATCCCTTTGTTAGCTTTTAAAAATTTCCTGTGACAAAAAGAGCCTTTTTCATTTCTTTCTATCAGATCAAGCAAGTTTAATTAAAATGTGAAGAATTTGACTAAAAATGTCATAGCACAGAAATCTTGGGGGTACCTTCCTTTTGAACCTGCCTGATTTTGTGGTTTACATTATTTTAAGGGCAGTTCTAAACCTCCTTGATGTAGAAAGCATGAAAGAACAAGAAAAATTCATTAATTATATTACCAAATTTTAGTGATTTTATCCATCCATTTTCCAGGGGGAGTTGATGAAATTTTCATGAAAAACAGGGATCATGAGCTGCTGTGGGGATTTAAAAAAAAAAAAAAGGGGAAGAAAATACATGTTAAATGTGAACACAATGAAACAATTAAAGCAAATGAAAGCATTTCTGTGCAGCTGGAACCCAGGATTGATATACTGTGCACTGGACTGAGAGTTGTAGGAAATACTCGTTGTCCCTACAGCTGCTTTGATTGGCAATACTGCAGTTAGCATAAGGAGCTAGCGAGATCAAACGCAGCTTCCAAGTAAAAATTCCAGTATTTGACTAGAAAAAATAGTAGTTACAGGTTTGGACATCCACTGTTTAAAGTGCCCTGGGTTACTATGACATGTAAAGCACTCAGCATGAAAAAATACTTTCTGCCAAAACAATTAGACTCCATTAAAGTGGAGTATTTTAAAATGCTTGGCATGTCTTAATATTTTGGGCATGAAAAGAGACGTGGTCAGGATAGTAAATACAATTTTGGTGTCATGTACCTATTAGAAATGTAATGAAATGTTAACAGAGCGAAGTACAGGTTAAATTTCACAACACAGCCACCTTACTTACAGCAACAAGAGAGTGTGTCTGGTGTCACTGAGTGCAGAGCCTTGAAGGGCAGGTTGTAAAAAACCCAAGAGGTTTTGACATTGGTTTTCTTAGTCCACACCCTGCATCTCCCTGTTCTGTTGGTGAGTGTTTGTTCAAAAAAAGAGGACGTCTGTCAGATAAAACTTGTTCTGGCATCCCTGGCTTCTTGATAGTGGCTCACCTGCTCTTGTTTGGGAGCAGCTGGGCCGTTCTCAGGAGCTCTGTGAATAAATGAGCAGTGAAAGCGATGCCTGGTCCCAGCGCTGTCATTGTGTCACCCGGCAAAAGGCCCCGGGGAGAGATAAGGGGCTTTACAAACAGCACCTCACAAAGCAGGAGATAGAGACAAGCATCACACAAGCCAGCAGTGGACTCATTCCAAACATTCTTTTTATCCTCTAATCACCCTTTTTGATTCTCTTTGTTCTCCCACCTCCTCTAGAGAAACGATGCCCGTGTGGTCCTTTCCAAATGTTCGGGTTCGATAGAAGATTTTGCCAGAGCCAATAAAAAGAAGCGGCAGTAGCTATGTCAAAATCCGATTGTTTTTTAAAAACACAAAAGGAGAATTAGCATGGCCTAGCCTTGGGCCAGATCCGCTAATTTTCTGCAGTATGGTGTCATTACACATTTCAGGAGGCTCTCAGAAGCTGATAGGAACCATCTGAGCTGCAGAGTTACAAAAGCATTCCAGGGTGTCTGATGAAAGGAATTAGCAGGGAGGCCCCCGGAGAGGTGGGGAGCCCAAGTGGTGTGGGAGGCTGGGACAGGGGTGGAGGCTAAAAGATGCGGGAGAGCCAGGTGGAGGTGGGCACTGAGAGGGTGTGTGAGACCCAAAAGGTGTCGGAAGCTCAGGCAGAGGTGGAGGATGTAAATATGTGGGATGTGCAGGTAGAGGTAGATTCCCAAAAGGTGAGGTAGGACAAGAATTTGTGGGACTAAAGGAGAGTCAGACCAACCAATTGTGAGTTCTCAGCTATTAATAAATACATTTAGTCCTATTTTTAAGCCTCTCCAAACACTGCTTAGTTTCTGCATGTTTTGAAATGAAGTTATCTCAGAAACATAACTCTGGTTCCAAAACTGCTCTGAGCTCTGGAAACAGCCTGAGAAACAGGAACTATGTGTACATCATGTTTCCCTCACATTGGATTGTAACATGGAATAGGTGAGCTATGGCAAAACTTAGAACTGGGTCAAAATACATATTTCTTTGGCTCAAATTTAATTTCAAGACCAACAGCTTATAACAACTCCTGGGCATCTTTAGCTGTCAGCTCATCTCTTTGGGAGATTGTTCAAGGTACTCTCCTTGTGTTTTGTGGAATTTACGCAAAGGAAGCACTACCTTTAGTGAATGAGAGACTGAAAACATATGTCCAAGAATGCCATTCTTCATCTTAGAGATATAAATCCTAAAAACAGATATGTAGAGTTCAGAAAGGATATTACAGCTACATTTTCAACATTTTAATTCACAGGACTAGTTTTTACAAAAAACCACTTCTATTCTTTTTTTAAAGGTGAAATTCATAAAAGTAGGCTAGGTGGAGGATATTTTTTTCCCTGCTGCAATCTGGAAAGGGTAGAAAACTATGTGCAAAAAGTACTGTGCATTTAATTTTAGCTAAGTGTGGGCAAGCTTCGCCATGTCAGTTAAAACTAAGAATAAAATACCCTGTGTGTATTCAGCCCTTAACCCTCAAGAATCTCAGAGCACTTGAAACACACCAAAAAACTCTTCACCCCATGTAGTCACAGTGCTGCTCAGAGCCACAATGGAGCTGTTGTTCAGCTGCATGAAGAAATACCAGAGGAGGGTAGGAAGTTAAGAATAATACAGTATATTCAAATATAACTTTTAGGAGTATTTAGGTAGGCTGAATGCAGCTACCTGGAATTTGGCCACAAGACTCAGCTTAACAGCCCTGCTCTTGTCAAAAGCAGAATAAGATCTTTAATTTTTCCATTCCATTTCCATTAATCACCAGAAGTGGTCATGAGGTTTTCCACCCCAGCCAACAGTCAGGCTTTCCAATAGCAATACATTTCCAGGGCACCACATCAATGCTGCTTCAGAGTGCCTCCTACTGAATCATGAACCCAATTTCCTTCACTTCATGATTTCCCATCTGAAAATTGACCAGCTATCCTGGCCATCCAGATGATGACCTGAGGGTCTGAGAGCCTGTGTTTTTATTGAGAGGACTTTAGCCCATCTTTAGGAAATCTCTTGGGCAGGTTTAGCTTTGCTGGCAGGCTAATTTTAGTATAAAACAGAAATTGCTCTAATCTATAGTAATTTGCTATTTAAAACACGAAGGAAATTTAGATAATAAAGATATAAGAAAGCGTTGAAAATTATAGAGTGATTTTTTTTAGTCAAATTACTCTAGGTTCTTGACGGTTTTTGCTGGTTTCTGAATCCAATTAGTGCCTATATAAAAAGAAAAAAAAGTCAAAGCAAAATGATACAATCCTCTAATTACAGAGCCAAAGATAATAGTGTACAGTATACAGAGACAGGAAGGAGAAAACTGATGATATGTGGCCTGATAGGGAAGGAGAGTTCTGTAGCTGAAGGCACAAGGAATTATTGACAGTAAGATTTTGCTGTGAAATTCAGCCTATGTAAATAACATCCTTGCCAGATGCTGCAGTTAATTAAGACAGCTTTAACAATTCTATTTCATTTTTTTCTTTCCAATTAGAGGACAGTATTTACACTTCTGGCCAGAGACACTGAGGCTCTATAACATTCAGAGTGATTGCCAGTGCCTGATTGAAGGGATGTTCCTAATTGGACAAGTTCTGTACTTTAGGTTAAGACTTATCTATTGTGTCTTGCATTTGTTCCAGTCACAGGACATTATGGTCACTGTGTTTCCTGGCAGGACTGGAAGCTGTTTCAGTGTCAGCTCTTCAGGCTGATTTACCTTACAGCAATACACAAAACTGAAATACCCTATTTTCAAACACATGCTTTGCATTTAAACTAAAAGAAAATACTGTGAGATCTTTGGAAATGTAGGGGGTTTTTGCAGGTAAAGGTTAATTTTTATACATTTATAGTATTTTTGGCTTGCAGAGAGGTTTTCTATTTTATCTTCAGTAATTCTGAATGGTTTTACTGTTGGTCTTTGGATGACTTCGAAAGGAAAAGTTAGAAATGTAATATTTAATATCTGGAAGAGACTTATTCAGATGTCTCTCTTCTCTGTCTGTATTTATATTTTAAGAGTGTCTTAACATCTACCATAAGAACAGGTCTTTGTTCACTAGCTACTGCACACATCCAAACGCAGGAAGACTTTAAAAACCTCAGAATTTTAGAACTCAGCCAAGGCTGGCAAAATTCTTTCTGCCTTTTGCTGAGCTCTGGTGTTTGAACACAGTGACCTGTGCTGAGCCACAAGATTTTTTTGTGACCTGTGGACAAGGGGGTGATCAAAATCCTGGGAGCTGATAGTGGGAGGGAAAGCGGGACACAAAAATTCATAAGGAGCCTCAAACCTGAGTCTGCCCAAGTTTTCCACACTTGGAAAGAACTTTGAAAACCTTCCCAGAGGAGCCCCTGGTCACGAGGGGATGCAGTGCTTACTGGGACACTCAGCTTCTTAAGCTGGTTTTTTTTCTGAGTATCTCAGAAAGTATAGTAATAATTTACTTTTTAATGAGTTGAACTCATCTCTTGGATTTATAGATGCTTTTGATGGTGTTCACTTTGATAGGTATTAACCTCCAACATCCCAGAATTCTCGAGTTTAGGATATGAGAAATCCAAGGCAAATATTAACAGGGATGGGTAAACCTACCTGTCATCTTCTCATTTCTGAAGGCACTTCAATAGTAAAATCTATTGGTAAATGGTACAAGTGATGAAAATTTCTAAGACAAAATCCACATAATTTCATTCTGTAAATAGAATATTAATTGAGAAACATTAATATCACTTTTTCTGGAAACTTTCTATTAAAAAAAAAAAGAAAATTTTAATTTACTAAGGATGGGCAGAATTGAGGCCATTTAACCACTGGAGAAAATGACAGCTCACCTTCCCGTCACATGGTCTCTTTCCATAGTTTGCCCAAATCCCCTGTATTTGTGCACAGATGAACAGATTCACTCTGATGAAGGTTATTCCTGCATGTATTTAAACAATTAAGACCAACATTTTCGGCTTAGGGTGCCAGGAGCACCTCAGCAGATCCTGTGAGGGCTCAGCTCACCTCCTCAGGGCCTGGCATTTCTGAAGATTAAACATTCATGCTGGAAATGGATTATGAACAACTGTGGCTGGGAAGTTCAAAAAAGTGTGCATGAAATTTTGTTTCTAGTTTGCACCTCTTTGTGGCCCTTGGTCTCTTTGCCATCTGCCTCTGCCTCTTGCAGGTCAGTGGAAATGTTTTTGCTGACCTTTGTGGGCACACTCGAGTTACCCACCATGCGATCATGTAAATACATCTAAAATCACTCTGCTTCATCTAATGTTGTTTCAAAATAATTTCCAGTCCATTAAGTTTGGGCTGCAAGGTCTTCTTTAAAGAGCCACTTTGATGTTGATGAGTCACACTGCTCAAGCTTTCCTCTCTGCCATTGCACTTCCTTAAGGCATAACCTCAGTGACTTTTGCACCAAGAGGCGAAGGGCTCTGTGACAGGATCTGGCCTTGTGTAAACACCCTCAAGAGCCACTTCCCTCAAGCCAAATACTGAAGCCCACTTAAAAAAGGCTTTTAAGAGACGTTTTCCATTTGATGTAGCTCCACACAAGTATTTAGTAACAGCTAAGTGTAATCCAAGCTTAGACAAAGTGTTTAGGGAGAGCTGTGGGTCCTGTGTGGTAAGCTCATGTCCCTTTAGCTGTCCTGGTGTGTGTTAATGACTGGTAAAGGTATTGCTGAGACCAGCGCCTGCCTCTGCTCCTGCTACACCTTCCCAGCAGGAGGGCACATGGAGCAGCTTAATCCTGACAAGGGGAAAGAGGGGTGGCAAGTGCTTGCCCTGTTTGCAGCTGTGCTATTGGAGATGGTCAGGCAGAGACTTGTGCTGATTTTATGGGCACCTCTCCATCCCAGCTCAGTGGGAAACAAGTTAACTTTAAACTGTGTGTGACTTTACACCTGCCTGCTCCACTACAGAGCAGAGCAGAATTTAGGAGAAGCCTTAAGCAGCTGTCAGGGCCCTGGCCTGTCAGAGATCTATCAATTACACCAAGATGTGGCAGCAGTGTTTGCTGTCTCCCAGCTGAGACACACATCTGCCTGCATCCTAATTTGGGCAGGGCTGCAGTGAGCTGGGAGGCTGCACTGGGCACGTGCCAGTGCTCACGCTTGGATCACACACTCCATGGATGGACCTGGGACTGTTGCTGTGCCCCTACCTGCGGGATCAGGCCCTGTGTGTTATCCTTGTGCAACCTTGACATTTTACCAGCCTGAGAGTTTGGGAGCAGTCAGGTATGGCAAAGCTTCGCTTCCTCCTGTGAAGAGAGCAAGACGGAAGTTGCAACCATTTGAAATTCAGCAAAGGGGTAATTCACAACACTTCCACAAGGTTGGGGGAAAAAGATCCCACAGAAATGGCATAAAAGGGGGAACATGCTCAAGGACACTCTTCATCAAACCACTCTGTTGCCTTTCTCACACTGAAATTAACTTGGACTCATGCACTCTGAGCTGACACGTGCCTCTTATAAAATCATCTGTTTTGTCATGGGTGTTATAACTCTCTTTTCTCTGTTTCAAGGATAGCAGTGGGAGGAAATCAAAACCTTGCAGAAATGTGTTTTCCTGCTTTGCTGTTATTCTCAGAAGTCACTGTCTTTGTTCTGTTGTGTCTAATTCAAAATAACAGGTTGATCCCTTCACAAGCATCGACCTGTTTTGTAACATGAAAAGGAGTCAGTGCTATCAGCTATCTCCCACATTATCCTGCAGCAAGCTGTTCTCCAAGGGTAGCCAGCTTGAGCGGCTCACGTTCTTGTCCACGAAAGAGAATCACTCTTCATTCCACTGTCTCTATGCCAAGACGTGGCTTCCAGTGAGGTAATTGTTTTGACAGTTTGGGCAAAAAAAAAAAAAAAAGCCAAAAAACCATTAAAAAGTAAACAGTCATACGGTTCGGCTGGCTGGGGCATTTGTAAAAGGAAGATGAAATGTATTCAAAGCTTAAAACTTCAAGACACTACTGAATATTCTGGTTTTATAAGGATGCAACGTGTTACAAACCTGGCATTATTAGCTGATGATGTAAATTCCATGACTGTTTCATAGCTGCTGTTTTTAACTGCTGTGCTGTTTGGGTGTTTGAATATCCATCTATGCACTAATTCTATGTTTAAGGGAAATAAAATAATTTCAAACCTTGATAATTGTTAGCTCCTTCTTTGACACAGAGCTGGCAAAGAGAAAATATTGCTTTTCTTGGAGACCTGCAGACTTTTAAAACTGAATCCAAGGTCCTGCCTATATTGGGCTGTTTGTGTGGCTGTGTGAGACATTTGCAGTGAACCCTGAACCAGCTCAGACTTAGCCTGGGCCCAGTGCTTGCTGCTGAGTGTCAGCCTGGGCTGGCAGAGTCCCTGCACACAGGCTGGGGTTTGTATCCAGCTTTATGCAGTGGCTTTTTGCTCTTGATTTAATGCCTAACAAGTTCTCTGTATCCTCAGTGCTCAGTAGTATTCTGCAGGATTGGAAGCTTTGCCATTTTCAAGGCAAAATGTACTTTCCTGCACATTATCCAAGAAAAACATTGTTAAAGCCAGACAGACAGGGGGAAAGAAGGTATCCTTAACAATTTCTTCATTGATGAAGAGCTCCAGAGGCAGATATGTGGGAATATACACACACTTACAAGAGGCATATATGCTATTTTCAATAGCAGATCTCATCTATCTACAGTGGCTTCTGGAGTTTCACATCAAGTGCAAGAAATGTGGTGAGTGAGATGCCAAAAAAGACAAAGTGTTTAAGACCAGATGAGCTCAGATTTTCGTTTCTCCAATTCCCCGTGCCTGGAAGACAGCTTGTTTTAGGAGCAAAACTATCCTGGCTGATCATTAGTGCAGCTCCCTTGATTTTAATAAGCAAGGTGATCTTAAATAGTTCTATAAAATTCCTGATACCATCTACTGCATCTGCCAGTGCTGAAGTTTTTTGAGTTTACCCCCAGGTTCTCCACAACTTCAGGTTTTATCACATGTCTTCTCAAACCTCTACCTGGTAACACCAACGGTGCAGAGTTCATGTAAATTTTATCTCCATCTTATCTTCAGGCTGTTTGAATATGCATTGCTGCATTTATTCCCATTATGGGAATCTAGGGCTGGGGAGCGTGGTGGATGTTTTGGGAGCACAAGATTTGCTGGGTTCCTGGCAGGCACTTTCATCTCTCCAGGCTTGAAGTTGTCTTGGTTCTTTGGGGCTCTGCCTCTGCTTGTTCCTTGTCCTAGACAAGGTGGGGTCTGGATCACATTACACGCACCAAAAGCTGACTTCTGCTTGCCTTGGGCTTATGGAGCTGTGAACTGCTGGTATTTGGGGTTTCTGTGGGTGACTGGGGTCTGCCTGCCTGTTCCTGGAGGTCTGGCTGCTCTGGGATGGGTTTCAGTGCCTGTTGGAATAAGTGCTGCCCAGGCCAGGGCCCAGCACCATCATGATGCTGCTGGAAGCAGTGGCTGCTCTGGGAATTCTAGAGGCATTTCCAGCTGGGTCTTTGCCTCAGGCAGATTTAGCTCCCAGCCCTACTGTACAAATTAAACTTTTGGGGTCTTTTGATTGCAGGAGTCTAAGCTGGTGGTGTAACCTGAAACCACCAGCTAAATGAATTCATCTTGCCCCCAGTCTCCCAAGGGAAAGCTCTCGGTCAGAGAATTGTGACATGGAAAGAAGAGGTTCAGCCTCTGGACAACATGCACTCTGCTCTTTGGAGATGTCCCAGGGCTCTCAGCTCCACATACCTCAAAATAATGGACTTTTGTCCTCTTTGTGTGTCCTCCACATGTGAGGCTTTTCTGCCAAGCTTTCTTGTTCCCCAAATCTCCATTTCTCACTGTACCTAATGCATGGTCAGGCTTGATTCTTTAGCTTTAAGGCACAGGTAACCTCATTTTTTCTCCACATCTCTACCCAAGTTACTCCTACTCCTCTCTAAATGGGGCCACACCCCTTAGCGGTGATTCTCATGATAAAAGTACTGATATTTTCAGAAGGAATTGAGCAAGATATACTGGTAAAGGTAGGACAAGTAGCTGCCACTTTTTCTAAGTATTCCCAGGAGTGATTGCACTTGCTCCAGGAAAGGCCTGTGCCCACTCTCCTGCTGACTCTGCCAAGAACAGGTGTATCTTTCCAAGGAAGAAAGTTATTGGAGGCACTGAGAGAGGAACAAGAGGACCCAAAGTGTTTGTCTTTCCTCTATCATGTCACCTATGGTTTCACACCCCTCTGCATGGATTTCAGTGTGAATGCTCTGGCAGAGCCAATAAAAGAGCAAAGCAGGAATTAACATGAGGGATCAAACATGCTGGACCAGGCCCCTGCAGGCTTTGTGGCACTGCAAGGTACCAACCCAGTGCTGCCAATACAAACTGTGCTTCTCATACCTTTTAGTATTTCAGTTTGGAAGGCTCTTTTTAAGAGTGCATTGACTGCAAAGCTTTGGTGCAGGTGGTGGCAAACAACAGAGGGCTTTTTGTAAATGGTCTTGTCTTGAGGAACACTGGGCTCTAACAGGAAGTGTCTGTCTCAGCCACAGGTTTGGAAGAGCCCAGAAAGGAGGTTCCCCTGGATGCTGGGTGTGCCGCTCACCTAGACATGCCTCAGTCACCACTAAATCTGGAAGACTTGAGCCCAAGTTATGTAAAATATGTCTGGGCTCCGGCCTCAGACACTGGAACACTGTCTTGCTGGCAGTCTTGCAAGCACCTCATGAGCTGCAGAAGTGTGGGGAGCAAACAGACTGGAATGTTCTCAGCCCACAGAGAAAGCTCAGGGTCTGGCTGCACAGCCCTGACTCCAAACCCAGGGTTCTCTTCCAGTGGATACCCATGAACAGGCAAGTTTTTTGAGTCATGACTCAACTAATAACAGGATGGTGCTGGCTGTGCTCAGATATAAAACTTCACGTCCACTACAGCTGCTTGTGGTCATTAAAAGACCCTGCAAACACATTTTGCAAGAGTTTGGGTGTCAGTCCCTGCGTTCTCATCAGAATCTCAAGTGCCTTGGCCTAAATGACTGCTGCATTTTCAGCTGGGTACGTTATTTTTTACTCTGCTCTTTGCAAACACAGTGCTGCAGTTAATGAGGGCTGTGTAAGCACCCGCTGGATCAACATGTACTAGTGCTGGGTGAGCTCATCCTCTGAAGTGCAAGATGTCAGTGAGATGTAATGTAAGGAGCTCTTATTTTTTACATCCACTCTCTGCCATTTCAAAGAATCAGAATGCCCACTGCAATAACAATGCTACATCTTCCCTTCACTTAGCACCTTTAAAGCAGCACACTTTACTTTAGAAAGCCATAAAACACCAGGCTTAGCACAGCCGTAGCCTGGCATGGTTTATTTTCTTCTCTTAGATTTCAGATAGAACCAATGTAGCACATGTAAAACAAGAAAGGTTAAAATAAACAATCAGATTTATTTTACTCGCTTTTAAAAATATTTAAAGACTTTTGTGGATTTATAACTGTGGCAGTAACAGTTTCTGCCTTATGTCATGAGGGGGAAAGTTATGGCTTTGTTTGAAACTGCACAAGAAACATCATTGCAAGAGATACATGAGTCAGGCATTGCCATTAGTCAGTGCTCATTCACTGAAACCTGCCTCTGAATTCATCTAGGCCAAGAAGTCTAAAGAGTGGCACATTTCAAAAGTAATTATGTGATTTAGGGGAGGATTTTTCCACTATTTTTTTTGTGGGATGTGTCTTTCAGAATGATTGGTGACGTTTTGGTGGTCATTAACCCCCTAAAATGTCAGAAATTTCTAAAAGGCTACAAGCCCAGTGGTTCTCCAATACTTCTCTGATAAGCAGCTTTGGGAACCATCTCCCTTTTTATTTAGGATTCTAGACCTGCTTTGGGAAAAATCAGTCTCAGATTCTGTTTTTCACAACTATGACCCCAACTTTTATCTTCAGAATTTACTGTGATTCGTACCCTTTTCACTTCATAGCAGCACGGGTCAAGATAAAAAGGGAAATAATCAAAGAGAAGCAGAATCTCAGCTTGCGTTGGTGAAACTTTATCCTGTTTATTAACTCTGCTCTGAGAGCCACAGTATATTGTGCTTGGATCTTGTAACACTCCATTTTAGAAAATAATAGTCAAAGTGGTGTTTTAACCAGAGTATGAGGGTTTTAATATAAAATGTGCCTTTCCTTTAAATTGATTGCAAATGTACTTTCCAAATATTTTACTTCGTAAAAAAGAACTCTTGGAGGCATTCCAGTGCCTGGTATTTTCCAGCTAGCTAAAAGAAGATAATTCCCCTTTCAAGCACGCCTTGAAAGGCTTTGCAAATCCTGGCTGGATGGTCTGGAGGGATGGGCTGTAGGAAAGAGGGTGAGCTGATTCACACAGGGCGCACCCTGGTGGGAAGGGTGAGGATCCCTTGGGAAGGGTGAGGAGAGGACCTTGGGCTGGCTGCAGGGAACACACACATGTGATGAGGATACACAGTGTGAACAGCACTGGTTACAGCTGCACAGGCTGGGGCTCATCCCATCCCATGGAATCCCATGGAAAACTGCAGATAATAATAGCAATAATAATGGCAACAACAGAGAACTCGAATTTTTTTTTACCCCTATGACACAACCCATCCCAGACCATAATATATCTGCAGGATCCACTGACCCCAGGGGTTGTTGGTACAAATGAACTCTTTTTGTGGCACAGCCATTTCACGAGGTGAACTGCAAGATGCATTTTTTTCGTGCTAAATTATTTTAATCTAAGTGGAAAATGGGGGATAGTAATCCACTAAAATAATTTTCTCTAGCACCTGCTTTTGACTAAATCTCTCTAATGGTGTTGAAAGAAGCCAATTTCTCCATCCTGAAATATTCAGCAAAGCCTTCATCAAACAGATGGGTGAATATGGGCATGATTTCCATCTTCATTAAATTAACGTCAGGTTTTTGAAAAATCAGTCCTTTAATAATGTATAAATATTTCCTTCTTGAAGTAACTGCCTGATTTTCCATACAAGGACTGGTTTCTACTTTTTGTAATAAGACCAGCTCCTGATGGAAGAGCTGCCAGTGCATGTATACTTGCAGATGTGTTCTTCGATAAAACTTAATTAGCCATTTTAGTAATTTTCTACTTAATGTGTTTTTAACATTCTTCAGAGCTTGAAGTGAGATATATCTGGGTTAGAGAAAACAAGGCAGCTATCCATAACTTTGCCTTGATTAGTATTTAAAGTTAAGCTAAATGCAATGCAGAACATAATTTTCCCAAATCAGCCTATTCTTAGTGCTGCAAAAAGAATGTTATCCTTTATTTTTCACTCTATCATCTCTAGATATGTGTTTATTTATAAAATATATTATTAAGGTTCTAGTTTTAAAACAAGTTTTTATGTCTGTCTTTAGGACAATTTTTAAGTCACTTAAAATGGTGGATTTTTTTAATGAGATCGGCATTCTGAAACAGACACATCAACAAAAAACCTCTTTCTTGTGACTTCACTTAGAGGCTGAAGCGTGGTACCACCACTTACAGGCAGTCAAGAAAAGCAATTTTCTCTCTGACTGCCCGGTTCTACAACTATGCACAAGCCCCAGCCAGAGGCTGCTTCCAGCAGAAATTGTGTAAAAGGGGAAGAGTTGTCAACAGCAAGGACTCTGCACAGGGCAGAAATTTCACACACTCACTCTCTCAGGAGGCAGGATAGCATCTTTTTGGTGCTGGGAGAAATGCAAGAGAAGAGGATGAAAGCAAATGGAAAAACCCCAAATAAGCACTGGAACCGTTAGACCCGTGCTGGGGCTGCTGCCCTGCCCCTCCACCAGGTAATTGTGCTTCATTAAGGCTCTCCAGTTAACACTTGCTTGTGGTTTGTGCAGAAGAAAATAGTGTCTGATTGCAAACACAAGATATGAATTCTCATGCAGGTTCTGCATTTGCTTTGGGTGTGGGTGGAGAGGTTTATAAAACAAATTCTTTTGTAGCAAAGAATGTACTCTTAAAATCCTGCATTAGAGGCAGAGCCCAAGCCTATGGTTTTGCATTGTTTCGAGAGTTCCCTGCCCATTTTGCCAACGAACAGGGAAAGGCTTCATCAGTGGGGATGGTAGTGTCACTGGTAGAGCACAGAGAGCAGTTCTGAGGGTCTCTTGCAAACACTGGAGGTGGTGGCTTGGATACATGGGCTGGCATTCCTCTGACCCCTCTGACCCCCTTCACTTGACGGAGGTGAAAAAGCTAATGAGTCTGGGAGGCTCTTCCTCCATCCCACTGCCCAACTCTGCCAGCTTCCCCAGCACACAGAGCTATTTGCTTCATAAAGTTAGATTTATTAAAGTACATCTTAGGACTATCAAATCAGTCATCTAGGACATTTCTTCTCTAGTTAGTTAAGTTGTTTTTATGTCCTAAGGCTGCACTGGTAGTACCTACCTCACTAAAACTCTTAAAAGAACTCATTTTAAGAGGGATGACAGAGAGAGTAGAGATTACATCTGCTGCACTTCTTCACAATAACAGTCTTGCTACACTCCATGCCCTTCACCCCTCTGTGTCACCAGGAGCCAGGGCCCAGATAAAAAAAACCAAACCAAACATGTACTGCTTTTGAACTTACAAGGGGAATCAATGATTTCTATTTTTCTCTGTTTGTGATTGATACTGTCACCAAAATTCCCTGAAATAGCCTCAGGGGCAGCAGCAATCTCCTGGGGAGGCAGTTCTGTCTTTGGAGCCCCAGGGTGATGTTGGTGATCCGCTCTCCAAACCAGATCAGACTCATCTTCTAGTGCCTACCCTTGAGCTGGAAAGAGCTCCTGAAGAAATTAAAATGTTCTCAACGAGAGCAGTGGTAGGTGGGAATAGCTAATGATTGCTTAGACTTATACTGTAAAAACTTTAGTCGTTTTTTTGCCATGAGATATTCAAATAGGTCTCTTTTTCCTTTCGCCAAATGATAAATGAGACCAATCTACAGGTTCACAGCTGCAGGGTCTGTTCTGGTGCAGATATTCCTGCAAAGCCTCCGGTAGCCACCTCAATAGGAGCAGCATGTGCATATCAAAGACAATAAAACCTTTAAACTCTGCCATAATTTGCTTTTCCCCTCATTATGCACACATACACACCATCAGTACTACTGGAAATTGCTTCTGTTATTGAAACAAGGGAACTTTCTGTATATGTAATTATAAATAGGAAGGCGGAAAAAAAATCTCATTCCAGGGAAAATATAGGGATTTTGAATAGGAAATAACTACCAAATCTCTTCTGATGTAACCTGTAGTATTCATAACACACTTATCAAAATAGTAAATAGGGTTTTGTATAAATGAAAATATTTTGAATTGAATTTTTTTAGGTTTTCTTAAAAGATGTTGTGTTTGAGGAGAATCTCCCCATATAAAAATGGCCTGTTTCTCAGCATGTTTTATATCTTTTCAGATATCCACATGAACATTTTCTTTTGTCATTTCAGCTCTTAGGTAGTAATATAAAGTTACAGAAATACTCTGTAATAAGTCACATTTGTTGGACAAACAAGAGCTTATTGGACAAGTTATGTAAGTTTTCAATAGCTGTTTGACTAAAACTAGGATGTTCCAAAATGGCAAATCCTCATTGGAGACAAAAGTAAACAAGTAATAGTGTTTATCAGTATCAGCCTATTGTAATATTATAAGTGATGAATTTCACAAATAGCTGGAAAAATCTTTAAACACAGCCTTGTGATATATTTCATACACAGAGAAACATTCTGTTCATTTATAGGAAATGTAAAAATATACAAAAGAAAGAATATAATAACAGGTGATATACTTGCCATTTTAACTCTGTAAAATTAACTTTTCAGTGCAAAATTATGGGTGTTATTGTTGGAATCAAGGGTCATGGTAGGATAATACAAGCAGGAAAAATTCTTTCGACTGGAAGCATCATCTGTCCACACAGAATATTCTATGATTCTGATTCTGAAAAAATACACTTTATATCCATTTTTGTCTTTTGCTCTGCTCTGATCTCTTGTCATGCTGTCCTGGTTTACAAAACCAGGCAGTTTTCTTCCCATTGGAAATACTGTGAGGGTTTCTCACTGCAGACTTGAGACATTTTGCACAGCTTTCTTAGCAAAGGAGATGGGAAATGTGGAATCCCATTCACAAATTATGATAAATTGCAGGCTAGTGTATTCATTTTTTTAAAATCAATTTTAGTGTTTGTGTTGGTTTGTTGTTTTTTGGTTGATGTTTGTTTGTCATTTTTTGTTTTCTTTTTTTTGTATAAGCACTCTTTAAGCTACCTCCTCGTCATCTTGAATGCCATTATCTGCAGTGTATTTTCAGTTCTTCTGGAACAATACAACAGACTCAGTCAGGTTCTGATTATGTGTGTCTGAGATATTTCCCAAGAAAAAATTTTCTGGAGGATAAAAAAAGAATGACCACTGAGGCAAAAAGTGCCTTTTCTTCCTTGTGTCCTTTCACTGTTGGAAGCTGCACTTCAGCAGAACAGGCTGAGGCAGGTGCTTGAATCTATTCCTGTTGAACATCACACATGTTTAAACCTTAGTGGAACTGAAGTTAATCTCCTTGCTCTAATACATCTTATAAATAGAAGCTTGTTTACACAAAGAGGGCATTTAATTAGAGTCAGAAGAAAATCAGCAGAAAAAAAGACAATATCAGGGATGTGAGCAAGCTTATCAGAGTGGTAGCAGGGTTGCTTACCCACCACTTTTGTCACAGGCTCTGCAGAGCAGTAGATAAAGCACAAAAAATCTGCCCTGTAAAGGAACTCATAATTGAATCAGACCGCACTGTGTTATACCTGGGACAAAGGTTTTATTTTTAGGAGAAATAAGGCACCTTCAGGTATTTTGGGAAACCATCAGTGTGCCCTGTTACCACTTCCCTTGTGTTGGTTTCTGGTCATTCTGAAAGTCTGAGTGCATCTGGAGGAAGAACTAGTCCCATATCCACAGTGAGTTTGGTTTCAGCATCACTCAAACACATTTTGCTTGCACGTGTCCCTGATTACCTCCATCATGTTGGCACATGTCCTTTATTTCTCCTTTCCTTCCCCCAAGCTTAGGCTGAACAGTGCAAGATGGATCACCAATAAAATGGTATTTTAGGAAAGAATATGAGAAGCAAACCCAAAGTCACTGGATAAAGAGAACAGATTCTGCCTTCTGACAAGGCCAATATGGAACTGGTTTCTTTCTAGCAGGTAATCTGATCAGTAATGTCACAAAATGTTTGGTAACACATCAGAAAACATCCTCTGGAAAGAAAACACACTACTGAGTGGTGCTGCACCCAGGTATTCAGGGCAGAACAAGGTTTTTGAGCACATTTCAGTAACCTGGAAGGTGATCTTTAATGAGTTGATGATAGGGCACTCATACACATTCTCATCCATTTCACTCGCACTGCAGAGAAGGCAAGGACAGCTGCTGGAACATATCTGCACCATTTGGGGTTGAGGAAGGGTTATTGAGTAAAAATGTGCACAAATTTGAGGGGGTGGATCTGTGTTTTTATCTGAGCAATTCAAAACAGCAGTGGAAGCTGTTTGTTTAGCACCGGCATAAGAAATATCCCTCCCCCACCCCCCCACCCCCCCATACACACAGACATTTATAAATTGTAACACAATTGCCTTTGTTTTGAAAGGAATTATTTTCTTATTCATGGCTTGTTTGAATTTACTTCCTTGTAAATTATTTTTGGCAGTGCTGGGTGCAGTGTAGTAAGGGAAACCATGTATGTAAACCAGGAAAACCATGTGATTGTGGACAAACAATGCCCTCCATTGTAAGTTATTTGTTTTCCTCACTGTTACTAAACCCTTTGTAACTACAATGGGCATTGTGATCTGAGAGCAGTTTGGTGCCAGTGGTGCATTTTAATAGCTTGCCTCTACCACAAAACAGCTTTAAGGCTGTCAAACAGGAGGGCTGAAGGTTTTCCTTACCTGGAAATCCTTGGATAGACCAACTTGGAACTTGAAGAAAAGAGGGGCTATCAGTGGTGGGAGGGGCTGATAAAGCTCATGGCACATCTCTGATCTCTGCTCTTACTGAAGCTGTCATTGCCAACATAAATTACAATTTCTGGGGACTGTTCTAAGTTCTGCTGGAATGGTGGGAGTGTGTTTATAGCATCACATTGGTTTGGCTCTTTCTTCCCACTGTGCTTTTCTCGGCTGCCAGGCCTTAATTATGGAAAAATATTTGGGTTGCTACCACTGCAATGAAATGTGTTCACGTGGATTGACTAAGAAGTGATACTGTTTCAAATCAGATTTTAGTGTTTGCTATGGATTTCTAAAGGGTTTTATTACCTGGGCAAGAACAAATGCCCAATTTCAATAGTAAAGTGACTTTCTCTGGACTCAGGAACTACAGAAAATGTTTGGACCTTTCACTCCAGAGAGGATCCTGGTGGGTCCCTTCCAGCTCAGAGTATTCTGTGACTCTGTGAACATGAAATGCCTCATCCACAGACACACTGAGAAATAAATCTTTATTTATAATGTGTGTATTTATAGAGTGTGATACACAGAGAGGTGAGCATTTCTGTGCAGATGTATATCTTGCTGGCTCTCACCTCTCCTATTATCTCTAAATATAATTTTAAAAGGAAATAGATCTTGAAAGGGGCAAGAGGCTCTAGCAAAGGATTTAAACTCTTTTTCTTCCTCTGAAAGGACTCAGTCATAGCTCTTATTTAAACTAAGAAATGCCTCTGAGGAGAATTTCAAACTCTCTTTCCAAACACCACTGAGCCAAGAATTGTTATTATCTGAATTTAATTCAAATCATATGAACCTTCACAGCTTTTGCCACACTAAAGATTTTTTTTTCCTTTTCAATCTGTCAATACATTCATCAAGTTGTGGGCAGACCCCACTCACATAAAGGGGTAGTTTTGTGAACTCAATAGCTTACAGGGTTTTCCAGGTTCCACACACATTTATGTTTTATTTTCTTTAAACAGACACCCTAAACAGTCCCATAGCTGCATAGTAGCAGAATTCACCATGTAATTTACTTTGTGTGAGTCATAATGAGAGGAAAAAAGAAATCAGAACTTTGAAGAATTATCCTTAAATTGCTTAAAGCCCTTCTCATTCCCTGTCTCCTGCCCAGTCCAAGGGCTGGTTTTCCTGGATGAACACAGGATGTTACTTGCAGCCCTGAGTCCTCATTCTGGCTTGGATACTCTCTGGGGACAATTCTCTTCAGTTTTCCAGCATTTTGCAAAGGGATAATAATTATAGTTACCCACCCACTTCACTGCAGCCCTTTCAAGCTGAATCAATGTCTTCTCAATGCCTGGAGCATGTAAAATGCTGTATAAAAATGTGAAATAATATTACTTCTCAACCATACAGCCAGAATTTACACTACTTGGAGGAAAGAGGATGGGGGGATAATTACAGACTGGGCTTTTAAAACGAGGTGCTCAGGAAGGGCACAGTCAGCAGAACAGCAGCCACATCCAGGGTCTCCAAAGACCTCTGTGTTTATGGGCACTCCATGGTTAGAGGTGCTGGAAATTTCCCAGACCTGTTCACTCCACCTCTGCAAGTATGCAGAATATTTTCAATAAGTACTCCTTGCATGGAAAGTATGTTTAAAATGCTTTCTCATCACACTGCATATCCACAGGCTATTCCATGGATTTTCCTATTTCTCCTCCCCACAAGACCCTGGCTGTCTCTGCTTTGCTTCCAGGGCTTTGGCACTGCAGCTGGGTGTTATTCCAGCACTTTGTTGTGCCCACTGCCCTTTTCTTACTTCATTTCCAGTGCTCCTGTGAGCCCTGTTCCTCCTGATTGTTGTCACATGTCCTGCTCTGGATCCATACCCTCTCATTAATTCCCAGTTTAGGATGTTTACACTGCTGGTCCAGCAGAGACAGGGTTATCCAGCTCCTAGGAAACAGCTATTATTTATCCCTCTGGATACTGCCTGTATTGCCATATTCCAGAACAATTTCAGTTCGTGTTATATTTCACTGAGTGGATGTTTCAAGTAAAAATAATTTAAAAATTAATGTTGCATCATAGCAACACCCACAGCAACACAACAACATACACAGGACTTGTATGTACCAGAGAGCTGCAAAACACGTGCAAATTGCAATATATTGACTGTAAGGGTAACTCAATGCAAAAAAAACCAACCCTATAAATGGACCAAAACAAAACATTGGAACTGAATTTGAACAACAGACTTCAGAGAAGCTCAGATCAGAGCAGGCTGCTCAACCTCTCCTTGTTACAAACCTTTTACTTGTCTGATCTCTCTGCAGTTTTCTGGTCTCAGGTTTTTAAAGCCAGCCTGGGAGTTTAGACACCCAAATATCATTAAAATGAATACCCATTCTGTGTCTTTTGGTTCCACTCTGATGATGTTTCTGGTAGTGTAATAATCTGGAGGGATTCCTCTCCATGTCAAACAACAATGAACTTACACACCTCCCTATAGATTACTGTGGGGTTTTTCTAATAAAAGAACAGTGATATGACAAAAAAAGTCATAACCCACTTTTAATAAATTATTTATATTAATCTTCTCTCAATAAAAGGCCTAAATACCAGCAAGAACGACCTGTCCTAAAAGGATTTTTAAGAGGCAGTATTTTTTTTTTTTTTTTTTGCATTAGTCCCAGAAGAAAATCATCTGGGACCCAGCAGTACAGGACTGCTCAAAATGTTTCTTATAAAATTTGCCTAACACAGACTTAGCACAAGCTAGAATTTGGCTTTATTAGCATTTTATAAACTTCTCCGTGGAAAACCTGAAAGCTGACCTTTGATAATGGCTAAATTCCTGTTTAAAGAGGGGCAGAAGGCTCATAACACGGGCAATTATCTAAGAGCTGGCAGTCCTTCTTTTCATCTTTCACCTAACTGTAGTTGGAAAGAAATGGTGTTTAACACTATTTTATACAATGAGCCTTCTTATTTCATTAAACTCAGGGGATATAAAGAGTGGATCTTAGGGGCCAATGTGAGTTTCCTGCTCCCAGGATACAACAGCTGAGTGCTTTATGGGGGAAGGCCTTTCTGTGTCCTTGCCCACCTTCCTGGAGGATTTGGATGCTGTGGGATGGGTGAGGGTGCCCAGGGGTCAGTGAGAGCCCTACCAGAAGTAATGGAAAATTTCTGTAGCCCTGCACAACTTCCCCCTGCTTAAACACATTTTGTTGCAGAAGGAAAGCAATGAGATCTTCTTTTGACAAAGAACCAAAGAGTCAACCAAATTTTTTTTAACATACTGGGAATAGACTGCACTGCACATTCGGGTTTATTGTACCAAAAACCTGAGGAGAAGTTGCAGACTTTGTCCTGGAAAGAGCCTCTGGGATAAGATTCAGCAGATACGATCAAGTGTTTTATCATACTACGATCTTCTCATTAGTTCAGGCTTTGCATAGCTTGGTGATGCCTGCCAACACTTGTAGCCCCACTTTGTTTAAAGCAAGTTTCAGTTCAGGGAAAATCTGAATTTACTTTGGATTTTGTCTCTTAGGCCCCCAGAATTTGGTAAGCCATTGTGAAACAGAATTTTGGCAGCACAGCTTGACTGCATAATGATCTTACACTCCAGAGACATTTCCAACACTTCAGCAGTGCAAACACCTTATGCACACACAGGATCATATCAATGCAACTATTGTGTACTTTCAGCACACACTTTGTTAAAAAAAAAGTTCACTTTTTTCATAAATTCTACTTTATCAACTTCCTTCATGTGTGTGAAACCCCCATGTGAATTCTCACAGATGCAGAAATATTAATATAAATTCTGTTATTGCTCCTATTGCTGTAGCATCTTTTGCAGAAAAGATTGGATTTTCTTAAGAGCAGGACAGTGTAAAAGTTAGAAAAATTATACACTAATCATGTAATTTCTATTAATTGGAAGAAGTGAAAGTGGTATTAAAACTATCATTATCTTCAGGTATTTATATTTATCTTCAAATGTACCTTTCTAATTAATGATTGATTTATTTTCAATAGGCAATGTTTGAATACAGAGTTATTACTGACCTGGAGTTTGGTAGAATTCCTGTGGCAATTAGTGTTTCCTCCACCTTGATTTTTGAAAGCAAATCCCACAATTCTAGGGAAAAAACCTAGAAAATGCCCATTGTTAACAACCAAGAGACTGATTCAGCCTGATGGAGCAGCAGTAGGATATATTTAACTATGGCCACTTAAGTTAATGCACCTTATGTAGAAGAATAAAAAACAGGAAAAAGTTGTTTGGCCATTGGCTCATTTTATTCCCAAATTCCAGCTTCGGGAATAGTATATTAAAGCAATCATTGTACTTTTGGCGTTTCTTTTAGCACAACTGTACTAAATACAAATTATTGAAAAGGCAAAAAACAAAAAACCTAAAAATGGGTCAAAGCTGTTCTGTTCTACGCCAATTCAAAAACCAGACATATACATATATATAACTGTTAAATACATATTTCAAAATATCTCTAGATGTATAAAAGCAATATTTTATTTTCATAATTAGGCTAAAAATATTTTTTGTCATTTATTTACAAGGAGAAACAGCATGAGACAACACACAAAATTTTTAGTGTTATGGGTCACTAGTAATAGTTTTGTTCATTCATCAAAATATAAAACATATTATCATTCCTACTGCTGTTAAGCATGCTGATTACATATGATAATTATTAAACACTGATATTTCACATAATTTTAAACTTGAATTAGGGATGATTTTTTTGATCAGAATGTATCAATCTGAGCTATTTTATCTGAAGACTGAAAAATTACGCACGCTGTTTTCCTTGGAATTGTATTTCAGTTGAATCCCTTGAGATTGTGGTGTCAAGGTCTAGGGCTGAGCAAAATCCCAAGAATATTCTCGTGCAGAAAGCCCCATCCCATTTCATCTTCATTTGGATCCTGTAACTGCAAAACCCCGCAGCAGCTTGGATGTGTCTCCTGGTACACTCTGAGGCAGAATTAGACTTTTCCTACTCAGATCTCTCCCACCTCCCACCCAATGCATTGTGCAGGAATGACATAAAATTTGTGGAGTAGAGAGGGAATTTTCATTCTGATCCTCAGTCAACCTGTAGATGTGACTCATAATTGACCCTATATGGAATAAATAAATTTATTTTTCCCAAAAGCTGTAAAAATAAGAATTTAATTCATATTCCCCCCAATTAGGTACTTAAAAAATTATCTGGGAGCAGGGTTCTCCTTCTGCATTCAGGCCATGCATTTTGGGGCTTGGATCTGCATTTCAGCTTGAGTTGTCTTGGGTCTTCTGCAGCCTTCCAGGGGAGCTTGTGCTTTGCTTTCCTGCAAACCCAGCCACGTGGCCCTGAGCCAAACCTTCCTTGCTGAGAGCTGAATGAGCCTTTCAGACACTCTTGGCGGCCCCCACAGTCACACACACGTGGGTCAGGAGGGAAAAATCACCCTGAGGACACGGAAGCTGAATGGACTGCAGGCCAGTTCCATCCCTCAGCTTCACTAATTCCTTGATCATTTCCTGGGCAATTATGCGGGTGTAAGATCTGACCACGATTTTTTCCACTCTCTTTGACCAAGGCTGTTTTCTCTGTTGTCTTACTGAGCTTACTTGCAATCCTACCCTCCTGCAGGCTTTTGTTTCGTACCAATCTCCAGCGCAGGGTCCTTTGCTGTAGCAACCTCAGACTCCCCAGGAACATAGTCCTTAAAACCTTATCCCATCCTTTCCTGCTATTCTGAGCCCACTTTGTGATATATCTGGAATACATCTGGTTCCTCTTCCAAACTGAGCCTTTTTAGGTAGTTCCACAATTCATGCCAAGCTGCATCTCTTAAATGAAAAGTGGGTGTTTAAAAATAGGTTCTCATTACTGTGCCCTTTGCTGGCTTCCACTCCTGCTCCATTTCTGGGTTACAGAATCATTGTGTTAAACTTCTGTATGCTCCACATAGTCAAGGTTACGTTGGTTATCTCTTTTCAGAGACTTTTTACAGACTTTTTCTGGGTAAGGCTTGACTCTGCTACAGAGGGTAAGTGTCCTGATTTGAAAATACATAAATAATTTAATGTGGTCATGGGAAGGAAAGGAATTTACCAAGTATGGTTTTAATAATGTTAACTAAATATCCATGAGAAAAAAATCTAGAGATGTAAATAAAAAAATTGGGGTTTTGTGTTGATTTACTAGTTGTTGGTTAAACTTTTCTGTGTCAGCAGTACACCTGCAGTGGATGTTTGCTGATGGCAGCTCAGGACCTATCAGAGTCTTGATGATCTCAAAGGTCTTTTCCAACCTATTTCATTCTGTGATTCTGTGATTCTAAGTCCTGAACCCAGAAAACATTTCCAGAACTTGGAGCTTTGGAGAAAAGAGGAGAATTTGAAGATGCATGCAAGGATAAGACATCTCAGTGCAATTGTATCTCCGTTCCTGTCAGGTTAGACATGCCTGGACTCGGTTTAGCATTTAGTGTGCACCTCAGTTGTGCCCTTCACCACAGAGGACATCAGTGAGGACCCACTTCTCTCTACCCCAAACACCACCACTTGTTTTCCCAATAAATGATTCTATTTTGTGTATCAAGCCTTATTGTGCTATTGTTTTAAACATAATCAGCGGCATAATGGACTTTTAATTCCCATTTCTTAACTTTATTTTGGGTGGTGCTTGAACATGTAAAGGTGACCGCTTGTGTGACACACCCAGCCAGCCACTGCTTTAAAAGATGGTGTTTGACTTTCATTTGTGTACTTAAATTCTTTTAATACTAGCAAGTTTTCTTTCAACAAGAGACAACTGAAAACCTTTAAGAAACAGCTTAAATGTCTACCCAGAGTCTAACCAAAAACACTCTTGCCTCAGCCTAGGTTTTCAGGGCTATTAATTTAATTTATTGTACAGTAATGAACCATGCAGGATCCAAACTGACCCAGGATTTACTTTAATGGATCATTAACTTGTCAGGTTCCCCCTTCTTCTTTCCCCCTCCTGATATTTTCTCGTCTTGCCAGAATTCTCATTATCCCAGCTATTAATCCATTTATTAACTTTGGACAAGGATGTATTTCATTAGCGAACACTTAAAAATTAATGATCACACACAAATTAAAAGTCTGCTGTAAAAGGATAGAGTACAAATAGGCTCTTTAAGATGTGGGTTTTATTTATACCCAAATGAATAGCACACTGACAGTGGTTAAAATTGGTGTCAAAATTATAGGATCATTAAGGTTGGAAAAGACCTCTAAGATCGTCAAGATCAACCATTAACCCCACAGTGCCAGATCTGGCCATTCACAAGTTTTCCCCTGACTTGTAGTAGATTTACAGAATTCACTTTTATAGACAATTATTAAAAGTTTGTCTTTCCATAATGTTACTTTAGAAATAATATTGTTGACCAACCCCAAAAGTAACTTCCATAAAAATGTCATCTGGGCTTTTCATTTTTGTAGGGTTTCAAAGGAAGAGTTCCAAACTGTTGGAATAAAACACTGAGGCCAATGTAGCTACTGACAACCTCCCATTTTGTCCCTGGCTTTCTTAGAAAGTATGATCAAATATTTCGGACCTCATTTTCCTGGAAATTATAACCAAAAGTTTAGGACTTACTACTGCTGAGTGTTTGGAAAATACATGTAACAGGAATCACACTGGTACTGTCTGCTCAGACACCAACCCACAGTGTGTGTGCAAAACAGGGGAAAATCCCTACGCCAGTCTGTGAAGGAAATAATTTGTGGTTTTATCAATTCATCTATTTGTAATCTGTAAATAATTAATATATATTTTCCCTTTCTGTAAACGTTTCCCAGAACACACTGCTGGGAGAACACACATATTCATTATTCATGGCTGTGCTTTTCCTCGTGCCTCCTATGAGACAAGAGATGTCCCAGCACAGCCACCTGAGAGTCAATAATTCTGTGTCAGCCACGTTTCAGGAGAAGCAGGCAGAATAATTTTTCTTTCCTTTTCTGTTTTGATCCATCCATAAATGCAGCACTGTTAAGGATTTGGGGTTTTCCACATATGTTAAGGTTCACTTCATTTGCATCACAAATTATCACTCTGGTTCACACAGTATCAGCCCTGTACATGCTGGAAATATCTAATAGGAGTAAACGATGTATTTGGCTATTCTGCTTTCGTGACAGATGTCACAGTGTCTGTGCTACACTGCAAATGAATATGAAGCAAAATAATTGAAAGGAGCAGTGCAAACCTGGATGGTTTCAGGTTTTGTGGAGCTGGAGTACTGAACACTGTGGAAATGCCAGTATCTACATGTTGGTGTGCACATTCCAGGCTAAGAAATTAGTTTGGCCTCTTATTTGCTAATTTGATTGATTCTGGAATTTATTACCTAATTTAGTTTGCTGCCAAATTGAGCTCTTCTTAAGGAGGAGGATTCTTCTGGCTGCTGAGATCAGTAGACCCACACTATCCTAGTGTGTCCTGACTTCTTCAGCTCCCAGAGGGAAATCAACCTATTTTTTACAATAGGTTGGGTTCCATGGAAAGGAAATTACAGTGCCCCACAGTATGATCTGGCCAAGTTCCCAGTCTGACCCACCACAGAACAAGTTTCCCTGCAGAAAAGGAGGCAGTGCACGCTCAGGACTCAGCACAAACAAGGTCTGTGCTGTCCAACACCGACAGCAGTACCTGTAACTCATCATAATGCAGGGCTGAGCATGAAGCTCTGTTAAAGCAGCCACAGCAAGAGGAAGATCTGTGAAACTTGCACAATTTAGCTCCCGTTGAGCAGCATAGCTTTAATCCAGCAGATGTTCCCCACCTTCCTGACAAATAAAAAATGTCTGGAAAGTGTGTCATGATACAGAGTGCTTTAGTGCACCTTCTGAATCCTTCACACCTACACTGTGGTACTTTTATTTTACCCCATGTGGAAATTCAGTCACTCATATCTGGGTTTTATTCTAACAGGGCATATCAATCTTAGTAATATCTGAAGCTGCTGGATCTGGTAGCTTCCCTTGGCATTGTTTTTTTGCAAATGTCCCTAATAAATTCCTAACCCAAACCCAGAAAGAAATGCCTTGTTGGGCAGGGGGGATAACCTAAAAATAATATCCCTAATAACTTCCATGGATAAGCTACACTCTGTTCTATTATTATCTATATCTCTGAGCTATCCCTCTAACGAGCATGAAACTACCTCAGTCAGTACACGACCTAAAAATGACCTGCAGTCATCTTGCCAGCATTTGTGCTGAACCACATCACAAGTTATCCTCCCTTTCCAACAACTTCTAGACCAGTGGGAATATGCAGAGCTCTTTTCCCCATAATCCCTCACACAGAGGCTGGAGGCAAGAAGTCTCAAAAGGGTCCAAGGTTTCAGCGCTTTCATCTTGAGGCTACAACAGAACTGCTTAAGAGCTACGTCTCTGTCTCACTCATTTTTTTCGTTTTAGGGATTTAATGTGTATTCCTGGCATGATTTCAAAGCATGTTCTCTAAGTTAATAAAATTATAATATTAAAAGGCAAATAATAATAATGTGTTCTCAGTGTTACAGCTCCATCGTGCAGATTGGTGGACCTTTTGCCAGCCTGCCTTTGTTACATTTAATAGCAACCATAAATCTCAAAACCTCATGCAAACTGGAGAAAATTAAGGGCCATAAGAACAGGAGGTTTATTAGTATTTTTTATTTTCTTTGAAGAGATTTACTCCCTCTTGGGATGAAGAGAAAAAAACAAAGAAGAAGAATGTTGTGACATGTTTACCAAAGTTAGGAGGCCTGAGTTTGGGATGCAAAGGTGGTAGTCTGGAAAACAGGGCTATTTTCCTTACCTAATGTCCTACTATATTTGTGAACATGGTAGGGACACCATGGATGTGGTGGATAACAGCAGGGACAGCAGCTCACAAATGTCTGCAGTGTCAATGCAGGTGATTTTATGAAGATAAACCTCTGGTCACTGGTAAAGGCTTCTCGGGATGCCTGAATTAGGTGAAAAACTGCTTTTTTTCAGTCCTTGATCTTTGCCACTGCTTTTCTGATGGATTTGAGACTCCTACCTACAGAGCCAGCCTTAGAGCACCCGAAAGGGTGAAGAACACTTGTTACTGCTCGCAAGATCCTTCCTGAAAGGATTCTTCTGCATAAGAAAATAGCCAAAAATCTTGAAACCATCTCAATACTCACAGAGAATTATGAGCTTCTGAGACAGCTGCATTTTATTCTGTCTTTGATGGGTTTAGTTCCTCATTTCTAAACTCTTTGTTCTCACTCTCCTCAGGTTCAAAAGTTCTTGATGTCCATGTGAGCATCTCAAGATGCTAATTTTTCTTTTTGTCTAGTAATTACCTCGATTCTACCAAGCTTTTAAGACCCTTTGATTTGCATACCTTTTATTGAACAGCAGACAAAAACCCCCCAAAAACCAATAAAGCCCTAATTTGAGAGTCAAATTGTCAAAATATTTCTGCAGAAGTGGTAACAATAGCAATAAATCCAATTAAAACAGTCTTCTTTCATCTTTCTCCATATCATCACCTGTACTACTGCCAGGTTGGAAATTTTTCTTGTAGTGGTTGGATTGTGGAAACAGACTTGTTTTTATTTATTTACTGGATAAAATACGCTCAAAGGTCATCTGTCATGGTGAATACAATTTGCAGCAATCTGATGGCTTCTTCCCTACAAGTTTATCTATTTTTATTGCATTACCAGGGATAAAATAATGTTGGGAATAGAAAAAGCTAAAATACTTGAGTGAGTATGAAAATGGTAGCCTTGGAGATAAATCTGTCCTATGATGTTTAGTGTTTTAGGTGCTAAATAACAACAACAACAATAATAATAATAATAATAATAATAGTATATTTGGTGTTGGACTTAGCATATCATACATACCAGAGCATCCATGTCTTACCTGATCAAAGTCATGCTGCCCATGTAGATACCCAGAGACACTTGTTAATAACTGAGTTTCTGCAATTTACCTGAGTTAAATAAGATTTTCCCCGAATAGTTTGAACACCTGCTATTATTGCCTAAGATAGAGATTAGTATTCCATTCATTTGATTTCTCTTTCCACAGCTATTTCATCTGGGTGAATTAATTTGTAAGCCATTATGCCTTAATTTTTGTTACATTTTCCTTTATTGATTGATCCAAGTGGTCAGAATGGAGGTAAAGTTCTCTTCAGCAAATTATTGTGAATATCTGCTTTTCTTGAGGTGCTCCTGGTCCCAGCTGAGGTGAGAGGAACACTGATTTGTATTTCTACAAAAGAGTCTGGGTAAACACAGCACTCTAAATGACAAAGAGGAAGGATTTCTCTCTTACCAGGGAGGTTCTTTTAAAGACTACTTTGTCATTAGTTTGCATACATAAAGCAAAATTAAGATTGCTGTTTCTTTTAACTTCAAACAGAGCCTTTTTATGCTTGGCTTCTGTTTGTAAAATGAAATGTCTAAAATGCAAATTATTTGGAGGGTAGAAAGTTCCTCTCCAGCCACAGTACTGCAGAAATTCCAGAAGCAATAATTAAATATTAATCCCATAAATTGTGTGATTCTCAGGCACTGAGGTACAAAGGGATCTGAACTGACCACAGGTCCCAGCAGCTTCAATGAGAAAAATAATTGAAATGTTATATTTCTAGCATAGTTTTCACAGCAGTATGGTAAAACACCTTGCTCCTGACCTCTGCATGATGGAAACGTGCTTTGCACTGTAGAAATGTCTGAAACTGCATGGAGCTCATGGTCTGAGGTGCAGCATTGGGGCATCCACCCCCCACCAGGTTAAACTGGTTTGGGGTGAAGGCTTTGCACTTCCCCTCCCTGTGCTTGGGTACATTCTGAGCTCAGCTGTGCTGAGCACTGAAGGGAAATCTTCAAGCTCAGCAGCAAAAACGAAATTTCAGGGCTGCCAATCATTTTTAGTGCACCTGGATGTCAAAATTCCTTTAAAAATTGTAGCTCAATTTTTTTGTATTACACAGAAGTCCCAGAAGTGCTTTTGTAACATCAGCCATTTATTCTGTAGGGGAAAAGAACTGAACCCCTTCGAGATACATGCTTTAATATCCTTTAATAATGACATCTAGAGAGGTGAGCCTTTGAGTATGGGAACACTGGTGTGTTAGTGTGTGTGAAAAGCCAACAGCTCTTTTCTCACCTGTGTGCATCATCAGGACTGTTCCTACAAGGAAAAGAATATGCTTTCAATTATTGTTCTGGTCTCCCTTGTGGGTGGGGGAGTGGACCTGTAGTCTCATAACATTCAATATTTACAGAAACTATCCTGTAAATCAAAGGAATTTATTCAGTTCTGTGCTATACATTGTTGCACTTGCAATAGTTCATTTCTTCCTTCTATGTATTTTCATATAGTCCCACGCTCCTCTGGGGAAGCTTGAACCTGAAAAGAAGTCCAGGGGAATGTAAATGATCGGCCCTTTTCCAGCTGACTAATGTGCACCATAAACCACTTTAAAATACAAAGGAGACTTAACATCTGGTCAAGTTTACTCATCATAAACACACCTGAATGAAAAGTACTTCTTGTTCTGTGGAGCAGAGCCAAATGAACAATAGACTAAGACAGACATTTTCTGTTGTTATATGCAAGCACTCTCTCCTTGCATTTCAATGGCTAAATTAGAGGTAATTCAGTGGCAGAATATGCAGGTAGCCCCAGGACACATGGTATATTCTTTTTTTCTGAAAGCTTTCTATGATTAGAAATGAAACCTAATTACAAACTCCCCATTCATCCTCTAAAATGTCAAAGAATTGATGTTTTTCAATGTCAATTCAGTAACAAAGTCAGTCCTGGAGCAGTGACGCAAGATTTGTTTTCTCAACCAAATTTATGCTTCTGCTTGGAAAAGGAAAAAAAAAAAGAAAGTAGAATTAGAGATATCCATATCTGACATATGTGCCTTACTGTGTCAGTGGCTTTCATTATGGCTTTCCAGCTGTCTCACTGCAAAAACACAGCTCTGGATGACGAAGTGCTCACCTTTTCCCAAACCTTTTCCCAAACCTTTTCCCAGGCAGGCGGCCGACAGCTCTCCAGCACCGCCCTCTGTGCTCGGGGAAAGCCAACAGCCTCCAGCAGCAGCAGCAGCCTGGCAGGAGCAGAACACAGGTCTGAGGGGCAGGGAGAGAACAGGCTCAAAGCCGTGGCTGTGCCCAGGAGGGGGGATCCCCTCCTGCAGGGATCTGTAGCCCTTCCAAGCACAGAGATGAGATGCTCTCCGTGGGGCTAGGGGGCTGGTGAGGGGATGCTCTGTGCCTGCTGCTGTGGTCAAGGGTTCCCCACCAATCTCTGGCACTCAGGGATTTAATCCTGGTGCTGAGGTGAGAAGCATCCTCATTTTTAAAAGAATCCAGCTTCTGAAAGTGGTAGAATTGTCAAATCTTTGAGTATCTCGAGCTGGAATGGAAGTATAGGGAGCAACTCCCCAACAGAAAAAAAAATGGAAGAGGAAGAAGAAAAAGAGGAAAAAGAGGTAGAAAAAGGAAAAGAAAAAAAGGGCTAGAAAAAGGAAACAGTTTTTAAAAGCCCTTTTCTTAGTTAGCTCTCTGAGACGTCCTGCTGGAGTTTGCTGGTGTAATTCCTGATGTTCAGGAGCAGCCCTGCTGAATCCAGTGGGACTGTTTGCCAGCTAATGCACAACTCAACGTGAGTAAACACGCCCGTGTCTGGCCTTGTGCAAACACAAATCAGCCTGGAGACTGTAAGGAAAATACAAACAAAATTCCTTTACTCCAGCTCAGGAGGAAGAAGAGAAGTGGAGAAGAGTTGAACAGGTTTTTTTCCCTGCTCTGGTGAAGAACCCTCTGGAGCTTGCAGGGTGTTACTAGTACCTATTTCCACTAAACCCTGAGTCTGTGCTAACAAGAAAGATCTTCTCTTCCTTCAAAGAAAGATTACATGCCTGCTGCTATCACCTGCATTTCTTCCTGCTGCTCTAGGGGATCTCTGCTGGCATTTCAATCCCCTGTGCAGGGAACTGTGCTCCCAGTGCATCATCAGTGCAGCGACGCCGTCAGCTCTGGCTCTCCCCGTTCTGCTCTCATCTGCTGCCTTTTCTCCCTCTGATTATAAACTTCAGGGACAGGGTGCTTTTATCTGTGGTTTGCAGCCAGGTGTAATGCTGATGAGGTCTGTGACTGAAAATTAGAGCTAGGCAAGTAACACATCTAAAATTCAAAGCCCTAATAGTTTATTCTTTTTGCATTTGCAGAGGAATTAAAAACAAAAAACAACAGCAGAAAAACCCAACCCAAAACAAACAAACAAACAAAAACCAAACAAAAAAAACCAAACAAAACCACCCGAAACCCCAAACCAAACAACAAAAAAACAAACCCAAAAAACAGAGCAAAAAGTTTTTCTTGTGTGCGTTTTGTAAAACCCTAAGGAAGCAACCTTACGTGGCCCCAACCAAGTTGAACACTATTCTTTAAAAAAGAAAACAGTCCTAAATTAAGAGTCGAATTTTAGCTTCAACTTTGAATTTCCTGGATTTTGTTGGTCTCTTATATACCCTCATTATTTCAGCAGTGTGTTGTTTTTGGTTTGACTAATATTTAGAAATTGTTCCATCCAGCCTTTAGATGTCTACTGTTTGAGAATGATTCATTTCTCTTTCACTTCATGAGCAAAATTTGCACAGTGGGACCTTTCCTGCCCTTGGTGTGTCTCTCCCTGCTCCCTGCTCCAGAATTCCCTGTGTTCTACCCCAATAACCTGTGGGATTGCCTCACAGCTGTGAAGCAGAGTGCATTTCAAACTGGGAGCTGCCCCTTTGCAGGGATGTGGTTAAGGGAGTCATTTTGCCAGGATGAGCAGCCTGATTGCAAAGCACCAGCACTCAGGATGCTGGCAGCAATTCTGAACTCAAGCACTGACCTATTTCAGTGGAGTTTGACTAAATATTGGACAGAAGAAGTCTAAAAAAAAATTGTGAAAATAAAATTGCAAAATGTCTTTCTGAAGCATTGATTTTTAAATTATTTATTATTTTGTCAAAGGTGTTCCATAGGTTTGCACAAAAATATTTGTGCAATGGCAGCAGTGATGTGAACTCCCAGGCCCACTGGGTAGGCTGCCATCAGTGATAGGAAAACAACTATCACTTTCCAGTATAATTGTCCTGAACCAAAAAAAGGTATCTAAACACTCTGTTCTTTGGCAGTAAATTATGGATAATCCTCTAATTTAGGATTATGAATGCCAGGGATCATGTAGTGTTCAGAAGCAGAAAATTTATAGTGTGCCAAGAGGTACAGTGATATTTAATATCTTCATTAATGGTGCAGACAAAGGGACTGAGGGCACCCTCAGTGAATCTGCAATGACTCCAAGCCGAGTGGTGCTGTTGAGACATCTGAGGGATGGGATGGCATCCAGAGGGACCTGGCCAAACTCGAGAAGTGGGACCTTGGAATCTCACGAGTTTTAACAAGACCAAGAGCTGGTGCTGCACCTGGTTTGGAGCAAAGCCAAGCTGGGGATTGAACAGATGGAGAGCAGCCCTGGGGAGAAGGACTTGGGGGTGCTGGTGGGTGAGAGGCTGGACATGAGCTGACACTGAGCTCTCACAGCCCAGAAATCCCCCTGTCCTGGGCTGAGTCCCCAGCATGGGTAGCAGGAACAGGGGGATTCTGCCCCTGTGTCCTGCTCAGGTGAGACCCTACCTGCAGAGCTGCCCCAGCCCTGGGCCCAGCAAAGGAAGGACACAGAGCTGCTGGAGAGAGGCCAGAGGAGGCACCAGGATGGTCAGAGGGATGGAGCAGGTCTACTGTGAGGAAAGGCTGAGAGTATTGGGACTGTTCAGCTTGGAAAAGAAAAGGCTTCAGGGTGACCTAATTGAATCCTTCCAGGACCTGGAGGGACCTAACAAGGAAAATGAAGAGAATTTACCAGAGCCTGGAGTGACAGAACAAGAGGAACAGCTTTAAACCGAAAGTAGGTTTGGATTAGACATCAGAAAGGTGGGGAGGCCCTGGCACAGGGTGCCCAGAGCAGCTGGGGCTGCCCCTGGATCCCTGGCAGTGCCCAAGGCCAGGCTGGACAGGGCTTGGAGCAGCCTGGGATAGTGGAAGGTGTCCCTGCCCATGGCAGGGGGTGAGATGAGATAATCTCTAAGGTCCCATCCAACCCAAACCATCCTATGATTCTTGATATCCATAACCAAGGCAGGGATGAAATCAGGGATAAAATCACGTGGCAAATCTTAGCCCAGCCTCAGCCCATCCTGCTTGTTGTAGGGGGTGTGAGGAGCAGTTCATATCCTGGGAATGCATTATTCCAGAATTTATCTAGATCCATTACAAAAGCCTCCAGTGAAGAGATGCTGTTTGCTTAGAGTGATGCAGAAAAAGAGTGGGACATCGGAAAAAAACAGAAGAGAAATAAAGGCAATGAAATATGACCACTGCTGATGCAGAAATTCCCATATTTTTCACTTCAAAAGATCCATTTCTAGGGTTCTAAAAAAGAGAGAGGAACAATTTTATTTTTTTTTCGTGCAATTTGTTTTGCAGTGATCTATTTCCAAAATCTTTCAGCATGTCTGATATTAGGTTCTGAGCCACAATCTTCAAATGTCACATGGAAAAAGAATTTACTGCTGGTTAGGCATGGGATTTCCTCTTGCCTAGCATAATATCAAGTCTTGTGATCTATTTACATTTAAAACCAGTAAAATTAATGAATGAACCAACACAGAGGGCCCTTGTCTGTTTGCAGAGTTTCTGAGTTGCCCTGATTTTCTTATTTAACTTTTTATGACTGCAAGTGTTCAATTTTAACTCGGATTTAGTTTTCAGCAATGCAAATTTTTCTTAATACTAACAACAGATGTTAGCAATATACCCACATCCAAGAACACGTTTATATGTGACCAAACTCGGTGTAATTGCCACATCATCTGGTAAATTGGCATTACAAACAAGTCTCAGGGGAAGAAACACGACTCTCTCTGTATGTCATCACTTTTGAAATTTCCACAGTAAAGAATCAGTGCTCAAAGCTCTTCTTTCTGTGCTGACAACTCAGATAAGGGAGCTTGTAGTGGGGCTTGCTATTTTCCAAGAACTTGGTAGAGCCTTGTTTTACTACTACAAGGGCCCTTTCATGTGGGACAAGCATTTGTGTCATGCCTTGCAAAAACACCTCCCTATCTGACTTTCATGCAGCTGAATGTGCTCTACCATGAATTGAATAGTGGCAGACTGTGGAGAAGTAACAGTACAGAACTCAACTTTTTTATCACCTAATTAGTCCCAACATAAAAATTCTGTACTTTGGTGGTAGCTGTTAGAGCTCTCCTATCACTGTGGTTATTGCCCAGGCCACTCCAGACTGGAAATGTCAAACAGGGATAGTACTTTTAGTTTCTCTGGGCAGCATAGCCCATCAAATTGCCTCTCTCTGCCACAGATGCTATTCCAAAGTTATTATATTACAGCTAAATGTGTCTGGAATGATGTCTGGCTATCAGCATTTTGTCATTAGAAGAGAGAAAGGAAGACCAGTGGTAGACAGATATCACTATCTGGGCTGTAATGAGTCCCTGAGGGAAAATTAAGGGGTAATTGTAACAAGCCTCTGGAAGGACCAAAAAAGTATTAGTCAAATCTCATCTGTTCTCCAACTTCCTTCTTTCTTTAAACTGTCAGCACTTTCCGTGCGTTTTGGCTCAAAATGCCTGTCTCCATCTCAGCTAATCTCCATACAGCTTTTTACTTCCTTGCAAAGTTTTCAAAAAGCTTAAGAGGCTTCTTAAAGTGTCATTTTGTATGTGGTAGTAAATCCAGTTGAACTGGATGCACTGATGAATTTGTCAGAGTATTTACATGGAGGAGATGCGGGGTGAAAGTTCACCCTGTAGTTTGTGCATCTCTAACCTGGGAGGATCTGCCATAACCCAGAGCTTGGTGTCTCTACCTGACTGCTCACACTAGAAAGGAGGCCTTTGTCTGAGGTGATGGATATTGAACTGGAAAAAGGGATTAAATCTGTGATTTCATCATGGACATTTTTACTTCTTACTTTGCTTCGGGAAAATTGGAGTTCTTAATTTTCATGGCTACGTAAATAACTCTGCCTTCAGTCCCAAATTTTTTTCCAGTTCAAAGAGTCATAGAAATAAAGATCTCTCCCTTAGATGGAATAAAGATGGTTTTCTGTCCTTAGTGTGTTCTTCTCCTAGGTGCCTGCTAGGACATCTAACGCCAAGTTTCTAGACCTGACTTGGAAAATGGGAAATTGCAACAGCCAAATAAATATTCATGTGGTTTGGTGTCCTTGTGTTACTCTCAGCACTTAGATCAAGACATGGAGAGACAAAATAGTATTAAGAACATCAGAATATTGGATATTAACATGCAACACCAAACCAGTTCAAAGGTATTCCCTGAGATGATGGCAGAAGATGTATAGTGAGGAGCACAGCGATGAAATTCAGAAAAGATATGACATAAACCCAGTTCTTGGTATGTTTAGATAGTCTGGAGGATCTATTACAAAGCTCTGGTCCTGACTAAGCTTCCTGGCTACTTAGTTACATTTTTTGTCCCCTGGAAATAATATTCTGAACTGTGAGTTACAGGTACTGCTTGGTACCCACCGACAGTGGTGCCTGTCCAAGGAGGGTGTCAGCTCTTTGTGATTATTGGAGTCCATGACCAATGTTATGTGACACAGAAGAAAGGAATCCTCAGGGAATTATTGGATCTTGCACCAATTTTCCTAGAGCAGCTAAGACTTGCTGAT
>NW_008246065.1:614586-624366 GCF_000691975.1 Corvus brachyrhynchos
AAAGTCTTGAGAGCTCCTCGGAATTCCATTCCAGTGGAGAAAGAAGCCAAGGCACTGTCAATATTTATATTTAGACCTAGAGATGCATGTTTTAATTTTTTTTTTTCTCTTTGAGGGTGGACCAGACTGGAACGGTCAAAAACTTGTTGAGCTTAGGACAAAAATAGCACATTTCTCTGCATTTTCTTTTTCTTCCCTCTCAGTTTCCTCCACTGACTTTGGTTCAGCTCTCACTGGACCAACAAGCTCTGAGAGCTCCTATAAAACTCTAAAGTGAAAAAGAGTGTGCCTGCCAGGTGGGATTTTTTTTCCCCCAAGTGCTCACAGCTCTAATTTTCACCACATGTGAACAAGTGTTCGCAGTTTTAAAGATGTGTTGAGTAATTGCACATGCGAGACATCTTCTCCTTAATGCTCCCAGTGTGTTCAAAGCTTTTTTTTGTGAGAACACCCCTGTTAACAACAGAGTTGTGGCCTTTAGCTTATACTTAAGTGGGTACTGCTTTGTGTTGAAATATAATTGGTAGCACTTGCCTATTCTTATTCCCTCATCTTAGCTAATGAAAGACACTGCCATAATTTACTTCCCTTAGGATCAAGGTTTGAGCCTGGAAAATCTCTGCTAGAAGGAGCTGGAGAGGCACCTGCAACTGCCATTGCTGTGGGTACCATTTCTTTTTGGATCAAAATAGGAAACAAGGATGCTTGCTGCCTCCTCTTTTGGGTGAGGCTGTAAAGAGATGTGCTGCTTTTACACAACAAGGAAAGGAACGATTTCCCTATGGAAGAGGGAATTTTGATCTGTCAGACTGATGAAACGTGAGGGACACCTGGCCACCTTCCCTGAGACACCACAGAAGTGACACCACATCTTCAGTGGTGGCAGAACTGTTTTCAAGACAGCTGAGGAGGGAGAGATTTATCATCAGCCCTGGCCACCCTCTTCCCATGTACCCAACCAGGAGAGGGATGACTTAGGCAACAAAATTCAATACATCACCATCCAAAAACCTGTCCTTAGGGGAGTATCTCATTGCCTGACCAAATGTCCTGTAGGATTGAGTCTGGACACCACTGGCAAGAGATAAACCAGAGTGGAACAGGTCTGGAGGGCTGATAGAGCTGTGGGACAAAATGAAATACAAATGGTAGAAAGGGAGATTTGAATTGAGTGAGGGAACAAATGCAACTTTTGTGAGATGGAACTCAAAAGACAACTGTGTTTTCTTGGATTCTCCAAGTCACTGTTCTCCTGGCCAGTAATTCTGTGAGAAAGTGGTAATTAGATGCTAATTGCCTCCAAAATTATCTGCCTCCAGTTATTAGTAGAAATGGCATTGAAAACAGCAAATTTTTGAACCTCACGGTGAGAAAAAGATGCCTTTTTTCTTTTGCTCCAGTGTTCTGAAAATGTTGTATAGTATAGGGTTTTTTTTGAAATAGCACGTAGGAAAAAGCCTGGTAAATGTTTTTTAAATTTCATTAACTACAATTAAAAGCCATTTACTCCTGGTTATTTCTGGAAAGTGGTGGACCATAGCCTGTCTGGGGGGAGCACTGAGTCACCCACCTCTCCTGACTGTGTTTGGAGGAACACCAGAAGTGCCTACAACAAAGGCATGGGCTTCAAATCCAAGCAAACAAGCTGCTAGCACCACTTACATTTATGTTTTTGTAGTGATCAAAGGTTTTGGCCAAGTCCAACACCCTACTGGTGTGGAAGGAACAGTCCTTGTCACACAAAATGTGGCTGACCTGAATCAGAGACAAAATAGAAGTTGCAGGTCTGTGGCTGAGCAGGCAAACCTCAGAACCACAGAATCAGTTTGGTTGGAAAAGACCTTTAAGACCGTCATGTCCAACCTTAAACCCAGTACTGCCAAGCACTAAACCAGGTCTCTAAGAGCCACAACTTTGTGTCTTAAATCCCTCCAGGGATGGCGACTCCACCACTTCGCTGGGAAGCTGTTCCAGCCTGTCTTGGGGCAGCCCTCACCACCAAACCTCTCCGAGGGTCACGTCCCAGGAGCGTGTGAGTGTGCTTTCCCTGTGAGCTGACACAGCTGCTCCACGGGCTGTGAACAGAAACGCTCCTCCTTTCCAGGGCCAGGGATCTCTCTCTGGTTCAGCCTCCACAGATAAACTCTCTGGAGATGTGCTTACACTTACAAGGTAATTCGAGACAGGAAAAACAAGTGAGCGCTTTTAGATTATCAACACCCTCAGAAAGAAACGTGTTCTTTAGAGTTATGACAGCCCCAGTGATTCATTAGTGGGAAAGAGGTTAATATGCATTTGTAGATATAAACCAGAGCTGATCAGAACAGATTGAGTTCCCTTAGTAGTAGCTTATTACGAAAGAATTAAAGGTTGCAGTGGGATCTGCATCTAAAATTGGAGGAAACTTCTCGGCCAACAACACTTTGGTGCTATTATTGTTTTTAACTTGAATTGCTCTTTTCCCTTGTTGGTATTTGCTCTGTGATGTATGTGTGGAGAGCAACTGTAACACTTCTCCAGAACAGTATAAACTTGTCCTATTAAATTTCACTTGGAAATTAAAAGGTTTCTAATCAGCAGAGTGGTGAAGCTCTGGAACAGCTTTCCAGGAAAAATGAAGGCCTATAAATTTAATCATAATGAAGCCTGAACAGTTTATAAAAGGGATTATATGACATAGTCTTTAGGATATTAGGGGACTGAAATTGAAGATCTATGTGTCTCATTTTCCAAACTCTGTTCCTATGTCTGGAGGTTTCTCTCACAACACATTTTTGCAGATAATTCTGTGATCATTGCTGCACGAAGAACACCAGACAGTCAGTCCCGGGGTACCCTTTTGTGTTGCCCCATGAACTTCAGTTTAAAACTATCTGCTATATCAAATTATTTTTGTGTTACCTCTTCATGCAGGCATCCCGGGGTACCCTTTTGTGTTGCCCCATGTTTACAGATGCTGAACTTCAGTTTAAAACTATCTGCTATGTCAAATTATTTTTGTGTTACCTCTTCATGCAGGCAATGGAGGTCGTTACAGGGCTGAAGGGAATCTAACATAACACAGGTACACCTGTAGCAGGTGGGAGATCCAGTTAACCCACTACTTTGTCTCCAACTGTGGCTGAAAGAAAAGACTTAATGAGCAAAGAAAGATTGTGGTAGTGCTTCTTAGAAGTCCTTTCCTAACTTCCAACAATTTAGTGCCCAGGGGCCTCGCAGAAATCAGATCTAGCTCCTCTGGGCTTCCTAAGCACTCCTCTCCAATTTTTCTTTGAATTAAAACAGCCACTTTTCTAACACTTAAAGACTTTTGACACTGGTGTAAAGGCTTCCACAGCAGACCTGCGCTGCATGGAGAAGCTTTTCCTTCTAATGCCTGCTTGCCTACTTTCATGAACAGAGACTGAGTATCCAGGAAACTCAGGTGTACTCTCTCATATTGCCCTTCATCCACCTCTTTTCCATGCTGAGCCATCCTGATCTGCCCATGCAGAATCCAGCATTATCTTGATTATCCTTCCTACATGTATCATCCTTTCCTTTCCTTTCCTTTCCTTTCCTTTCCTTTCCTTTCCTTTCCTTTCCTTTCCTTTCCTTTCCTTTCCTTTCCTTTCCTTTCCTTTCCTTTCCTTTCCTTTCCTTTCCTTTCCTTTCCTTTCCTTTCCTTTCCTTTCCTTTCCTTTCCTTTCCTTTCCTTTCCTTTCCTTTCCTTTCCTTTCCTTTCCTTTCCTTTCCTTTCCTTTCCTTTCCTTTCCTTTCCTTTCCTTTCCTTTCCTTTCCTTTTTCTTCTTTCTTTTCTGACGCAGAGACGCTAAAACTAGAGATAACATTCAAGATTCACACATACCACAGATGAATAACTTGACATAAAGATATTCTTCCTTTGTTTTGTTCTCTATTTCTTTCCTAACATCCCAACATTCAGTTTCCTTTTTTCATTAGCTGCTGAGTACTGAGATATTTTCATGGAACCTTACATTCTGATCCTCAAACCTCATTCTTGAACAGCTTCAATCCCAGTTTCCAGTGTGCCTTACCATTTACTGGAGCTGCTCTTGAGAATGAAAATACTTTTCTTTCCTCCATTAAGAGAGAGAATCAGTCCTAACCCAGCCTCTAATTCCCGGGCTGAAGTTGGCCATCTTGGCTTCCAGTTTATTTCTGTGCCCGTTTTCTATTAAAAAGTAAGATAAAATCGGTATCTTCCTACAGTTTCTGGTTTCCTTGGTGCAGCACAGCTGCAGGAGGGTTACAGGTCTTGTCACTTGTTGGAGCTGCAGCTCATCTTTCCAGCTGTGGAGATTATCATCCTAACAGCATGTGAAACTTGGGATGTTATCAGGACTTCTTGTTTAGAGACCAGCTCTGAAATTGCCCATTCACTTTAGAAAAAAATTTTCAAAGCTTTCCCCCCCCCCCCCCCCAAAAAAAAAAAAATACAGTGTAATAATTCACAGCCTTTGTAAAAGGAATTTAAAAATGAGCCATATCTGGGGCCTTTTCTTAGATGCTGTGATCCTCATAGAAACAATGGATTTCAGTGTTTAGTGTCTGTGTTATTTAGGTTATAGAGAGTGCATTTATAAGCAAATGCAGGAGTTTCCCACCAGGAGTGGAGTGTGTGGGAAATGTCAGCAGTAGTCCAGAGTGTCAGCACATTTCCTTCTCCTTAGCTTTATTTAGCCTTTACCACTAATTGCCATTCATTTTTGGCTGCTAATGGTAATTTTTGCTGGTTTTTCCCCTCAAATCTGCTAATTCCCTAAGAGATTGTTTCATGTAGTTCGATTGGTAGTTTACATACTTTATCTAGAAACTCATGGTGTTCTTTGCTTGTCCTGAACAGCTAGTGAAGCAAAATGGGAACTGGAGCAGGCACTTTTCCAAAAAACAGGCTCCACTGATATTCTGCTTTGCTAGTGGGTAAATGAGCTGGCAAATTGCAGCTCTTGAGTTTTTATTCTTACTTATTGTATGACCTTACAAATGTCATAATACCATCCACATAAGGAGCTAATTAATAGGGTGTCATGAGGTCTAAGCAGTGCTTTTTATAGCTTCTTTAACCCTTGTGGGAAGCTGTTGTTCAAGGCAGTTGTGGCTGCTGGCTGACATTTCTGTATGCAGGACAATGGTGACATTTTTTCCAGGGATTTTTCAATTATGGTTATTGGAGGTTAAGTATTCCTGGATGAATTCAGTTTAATGCTATTAATCACAAAGGACAGTATTTAAAAAGGTAGCTTTTTTCACCACTCTGTAAACCATGATCCTGCACACCATGGAGAATTTGTAAGGACTTTTTGAACAAGAAAACCAAATGCTATGAATCACGTGGGAGCTTGGTTGCAACACCCAGCTAATATTTCAGTTTATCTGATAGTTCCTGATTAAGTTTATCTTTTAGTTACCTCCATCACCCGTGGATATTCAGTCTTTTCCCTCTCTGTTTAAAATGACATGCAGAATACTGAACACAGCCAAAAACATTTTTCCCTGTGCAAAACGCTCAGCTCGAAATGGATCAAAGAAAATTGTTGTGCATGAAAGCAGGTGTCAGCAAAAAGTTTTACCAGTGATACTGATGTAAGATTATGAAAGAATGCAAGTTTAAAAGAAAAAAGATAATGCATGTGGGCTGGTTTGTAATCTTTATAGCCATCCAGGCTGCTCCTGTGGAAGCAAGTGTAAAATGCCCTCTACTTTGCTGTCAGTAGTGAGAGAAACTCCAAATCCTCTCAGGCTCCCATTTTCTACATTTAAGTCTCACTCATTGATGTAATGTTTGGCTGTTGGTATTTAATTGTAAGCAGCACTAGCAAAAGACCATGTGTAATTCAGTCTTACAAGCTTATGCCCTCTTCCACATTAGTTTGAATTTCTGCTACTGATATTGGTGTAGTTTATCATGTAAATGTGTGTATCTGGTATCCACAGAATCACAGAATGAATGGAAGGGACCTTAAAGATCACCCAGTCTCACCCCCTGCCATGGGCAGGGACACCTTCCACTGTCCCAGGCTGCTCCAAGCCCTGTCCAACCTGGCCTTGGACACTTCCAGGGATCCAGGGGCAGCCACAGCTGCTCTGGGCACCCTGTGCCAGGGCCTTATCACCCTCACAGGGAACAATTTCTCCCTAATGTCTAATCTAAACCTGCCCTCTTTCAGTTGAAAGCCATTGCCCATATCCTATAGAACAATAAAGTAAACTTTACTGGTGGAAATATACTGAGTACTTTGGAATTACACTTTTTCTTTTTAATAATTAATTGATCTGTTTTCACAAAAGAAGAGATTTTCAGCTAGAGTTTATTCTCCCCCATCAAAAAAAACAAGCAAAAGCCACCCCCAAAACAACAGCACATACACAAGCACTTACTCTTATAAATAAACTGCACATCCTGTGGGAAGTAAACCACCCCAATGAATATTCGAAAGACACTTTTGAAAGATTCCTTTTTTTAAGCCAAAATTTTGACTGAACTTTTAGGAACTTGACTTTTTGTGCTGCTAGGACAAACAGTGCAGCTCTTTGTTTGGTGCCTGCTGAGGGAGAGATGCACAGATGCTCCTTCCTGGAGGATTTTCTACCTGTCAACACTGTTATTTAACAGCAATAATAAATGACAACATTTTGCACTTCTGCAGTCACTTGAATCTGAAGAGCACCAAATGTGCTCAAAGAGAAACTTCTAGAACCTGTGGGTACAACTGCAAGGGACAGGTTTTCCCCAGCCAGGACAGGCAGGACTAAGTCCTCTGCCCTCAGCAGAGAGGATGTGCTGCTCTGCAAACCTCTTAAATCATCACAGACCCAAACCCGAGGAAAAGCAGTGTCAGAAATGTGGCCTTAGTGATGGAATTACTGACAGAGCTGATAAAAATAAAAAGGAGACACAGCTTTATCTTGAAGTCTATTTCTCTCATTTATTACAGGATAAAGACCCAGAAGGAGGAGGAAGGCTCTGCAGTTCAGTAGCATTTCCAGCAGTTCGGGAACTTGCCATGCTCTTCAGTCCTGAAGGTTAATGTAAAGGTGGATCTTCCAATGAAAATGAGGAATTAGCCTGTAACACACTTGGGACAGAACTGATGTTTTTGTATGTTGGTCAGCTGTATTAGGGTAATGAGTTCTGTTTGAGGTCTCCCTGCATCACCCCATGAGAAAAAATAACAGGAATAATCAAGAACAGTAAGTGCTTTGTTTGTGATATTTACTGTTGGGGGGAAAAAAACCCAAACAATTCTAAAAAGGCCCTGCACTCAAAGGGACCTTGTAAGAAACCCCTCCAAGTGTTGCACAGGGCTACAACTGCTCTCTGCCATCAGCTGTGACCCTTCTCTCAGCCATTTTCCTCACCCTTTAGGTGCATTCATGTGCCTGACTACTCTTTATTACAGGGAGATTTTAGGGAGGGGACTGTAAATGTTGCAATGTGGGTATTTAGTGTGTGTGACTGTATTTTGGCAAGCCCTTTATGGTATTTATACCAGAATTATTCATGGAGCTCCTTGATCTGAATTCTCAGTTTTCTCTGTGAGACAAGCAGAACTGGAAAGGCAGTGAGAGGTTCTGGTTTTCTCTTTTTATTGTCTTGATTTCTACACAGTGCAGTTATGGAAAAGATAGGTGAGTCCTTGGTGTAGCTTTGTTTTTAATATTCCTTTTGGCTATGGGGTGACCCACTATTTGTGAGTATATTTACCTGGTTTTCAGTTTTCATTTCATTATCTTCAAAGCCTGGTTCATGTTGATGTTACCGGTAGAAAAAATTGAAATAGCAGATGGGTACTGAAAACCTTATCAAGTTTTCTCACTACAGCAGCCTAGCTTAAAATGAAAATAAATATACAGGCAAAAAAATGTGACCTAAGATTTTGCATTTTTCAAAGGAATGCTTTTATTTTTTTTCAAATGAGGCTTTAATAGGATTATATATGTATGTTTTATTATATTGAAACTGGCATACCATTCAAACCTAAAAACCCCTCTTCATAGTTGTGTTTAATGATTCCTACTTCTTTGAAGCTTGACATACTTTCCCCATATGGCAACCATTTAATTTTTCCTATTTTTCTAGTGGATATGAAATTAAAATGGTTATTTGGTTTAGCAAAACCCTTCAACCTATGTGTGCTGCAGGTCAAGGATTCTGCAGGTTTATTCCTCACTGCCATCCCATACTTTTCTCAACAGCTTGTTCCAAGACCTGGTGAACTCAACCAAGCTATTCCCACCATGTCCAGCAGGCTTTGGATGCAGCTTTAGGAGCACCAGACAGTTCACTCCTGCTGCTCAGCCAGTGACAGAGCCACCATACCTCAATATTATCACAGTTTCCACAAAAATAGTGGCCATGTGCCACAGGGTGGGTGGCCTTTTACACCAGCCAGGGAAAAATTAATCCAGCAGCACATGGAGTGACAGAGACAAGAGGTGTTTTATGCCCCAGCTGCAGAGGAGATGCTCTTGGTGCCTGGATTGCCTTGTTTAACCCATTCTGTGAAGCAGACCTTCCACTTACCCCTCCACAGCTCACTTAAGCTGGGATTAAATACATCTCCTGGGCAGGCACCTTGGCTGGATGGAAGCATTTGAAGCATTTTCAACAACTGGGTCATCACATTGGCAGGCTGCTCCCACTACTGAAATATTCGCCCAACAGAGTTTGCAAACTTCAGGTGAAAAGTGACTTTTCTGTGCACTCCTTGCTCCTGTGCAACTAACAAATTTTATATCAGAAAAACCTGATCCAAAATCAAAGAAGACAGACCTGAAACACCCTGGAAGTGCCATCTGCTGTTTACTTGCATGAGACTGACACCCATGTAGGAGGAAGCTAAGTCAAGAAAACAAGGGAATTCCATATCTTGCTGCTGAATTTTGAGCCTTGCCCAGTGCCCCAGTGGCCAAATCCCAACTACAACCTAATTAAAGTTATCTAGAGGAAAATTTGTTACATGTGAAAGAGGCTTCGTGTGACAAGACAAATGGTGCCTCCTGGATGCATTAAAGAATACCTGGGAACAAGCTGAAATTCCGTGTTTCTGAGTCCCTTTGTCATTCTATGAAACAAATCATTATTGCCAATCCCTTACACCATCACTTTTAGACACAAAGCCATATTTTCCCGTGAGAAAGAATTCATATTATTAAATTTGAAAGTTCCAGTTTCTGGAGCTCACTCCTCATTGGAGGCAGGTAAAAACTGAGCTGGGCTGCTCGTGTGCTCTGGTTTAACCACACACTTTCACTTCTGTGCAGCTGTTGTGCCAGAAAAAGCAGGTTTATTTGGAAATGAGAGAAATTAAAATTCCCATTGAATTCACTGTTCACTGTAGAGCTGTTCTGTAGCTCCATGTCTTGGCTTCTTGCAAGAAATTTTGGGAGTTTTCAGGTGGGGTTCAAACCGTCACCAGAATTCCATGCTAAAATTAGGAGGCAGTATTTCTTTTTATGTATTGAAGTGTCCTGAATTGAGTAACCCTGTCATGAATACAACATAAACTCTGATGTTCGTAGATTCCAGATTCATGCCTGAAAAAAAAATTGCTATAGGCAAAGAACTACTCAGCAGGGAGAGAGGAGCTTTGGATTCCATCTCTGGATAAATATTTGTTTAAGAAAATTTAACCCAGTTCCCTAAAAACATGTTTCATGGTCCAGTGCCATAGAATCTCAGAATGGCCTGAGTTGGAAGGGATTAAAGATCACCTAGTTCCAACCCCCTGCCATGGGCAGGGACACCTTCCACTGTCCCAGGCTGCTCCAAGCCAC
>NW_008246065.1:624797-633134 GCF_000691975.1 Corvus brachyrhynchos
GTCCAGCCTGGCCTTGGACACTTCCAGGGGCAGCCACAGCTCTCTGGGCACCCTGTGCCAGGGCTTCCCCACCCTCACAGGGGAGAATTTCTTCCCAACATCTGATTTAAACCTGCCCTTTGTTAGTGTGAAGCCATTCTAAAGAAATGATTTTATTTTAGATTTTTTTTTAAAATTATATTAAGCATTTCTGTTGTTACAGTATGAAAGCCTCAATTGCACTTGACGCAGTGAAATTGAGTTTCTGTTTAATGCAGTGGGAGTTTCAGCAAGGACTGACCAGCATTTCTTGACATTCTACCTTCCTGAGTACAAAGTGCAGCTGTGAATCCATCTGTTGCTTTGTTTTGTTTTGATTTGTTTCCCATTTTGCATTGCTTGGTTTGGCTGTCAGGCAGAGGGGGAACTTGGGGTAGGAAGTTGTAGCTGTATCTGTCATCTCACCTGAAGCAGTTCTCGAGGTTTCTATAAACTGTATATTCTTTGGCTCCTCTACAAAAATGTGAGAATATTCAGATAGAGCTGTAACTGATGCTACATCCGCTTCTTGGAAAAAAGAGATTTAATGTACAGATAAATCAAGAGTACAAAAGACCTTTCTTCACTTTCATTTATTCCTTGCATATTCAGTTTGCTTTTTATCACTCTTTGAGCAAAAAATACCCTACACACATCTCTCTGTAAGACTGAACCCTTCCATTTCAGTTTTGTTAACTGTGCAGGATTCCAACCATTTGCTTGAGACATGGAGAACTAATCAGTTTTAAAAGGTAAAATGATACAAATACTCCTCATTTAAAAAATTGTAACATCCAAGCAAACAACAAAACAAAAATAGGTTGTTTTTCTCCCAGGAAATCACATACTTTCAATTTACATATTTTAATTTCCATTGTTCTTTTCTTTTAAAAGAAGGTTTATTTTCTCTTTCCCTCTGTCTTACATGATAAGTGATTTCTCATTAAAATGTAGTTTTCATTCTTCCTTGGGCTATTAGATGTCACTGACTCGAACAAAGGAATCTTCACATAAGTCATTCTTCTTCCAGCCTTTCATTTTCCTATCAAAATCCTAAGGCTACACTTGTAAGAGCATGAATTCTAGTCTTGAAAGACACAAATTGTCCTAAATTCTATTAATGTTAATCATATTTTATGGCACTCTGGACCTTGCGGGATGAAGCTCCTCACTGCCCATAAATAATGATATTACTGCTAACTCTATTTTCCCCACTCCCTTCTACACTCATTTTACCATCTGATCTCTAGTGGTGGTGCCTGCAGAGTCCTGTGCTCATGGATGGCACATATTTCTCCTTTAAAACATTATTTTGCTTTTCCAGGTGCAGTTGGCTGGGTGCCTGTGTACAGTACATCCAGCTTGTTTTTCCAGCAGCCACCACTGCTGTGGGAGCTGACATGGAGGAGGCAAACCTCTCCAAGCCTGCTTCCCAAATCCAGGAAGAGTGAGCACATAAGCTCAGGCAATATTTATAGGAGTTTCAGCTGGAAACACGAGTGCCAAACACTGACTATTTTGTTTTCATGTTTTACCTTTGTGTTGCTCTGTCAAAACAAGTTAATTTTAAATGGAATGTTTTCATTCTAAGGGCGAAAAAAAAAAGTAAAACAGAGCAGCTCTTTGTGAGGTGTTATTTTTAGTTTTACCACTCCAAAACGACTGATAGAGGAGAGTTCTGATTTCTGGGGTCTATAAACCCTTTAAGTTTAGACCTTGAAGTCTTATTTATCATTGCATAAACTTTTGTATCGCTCTTTAAACCTCTCTAGCCAAGGATTTACTCCTGGATGAGCACTCACAATCACCCCACAAAACAGCACAGCAGAAGCCAGTGTAGACAGATCCACATTGCTGAAGAATAAATTCCCCCACAATAGCATGGAAAAGGCTTCTGTTGGACCCAAGACTCATTAGATTTTCTCCCACTGGATTTTGTCTTTTCTCACTGATTTGGGGGGGGTTTTTTTGTCCTCATTGCCTTATTATTTTTCTTACCTTATGCAGCATGGAAAGATGATTTGGCCTTGCCTTCAAGTATTCACCAGGTTGAACAGCACCTTGCACAGCCTGTGAAGAGAATAATGTAATTTTAAATTTATGAGTGCCATCAATATTCTCTCAACCTTCACAGCAACTGTTTCTGCTTTTCCTGCTCCCCCCAAGAAGTGTGTGTATGAGGGAGGGGGTACAGAAACTGCTCCTGAATTGCTGGCCCAAAGAAATGCCATTCTGAGGGAGACAGGTGGTCAGTGTCAAAAAAGATATTTATTTTATACTCTTAAAACTTGTTCTGTCAGAATGTGGCTAGAATGGATAGTTTAGTGCAGGGGTACTTGAGGGAACTACTTTCTTACCTACCTGTACACCAAAAATAACTCATCCATGCAGCTTTGCCTTGAGGAATTGGCCCAGATACATTTCTTTGTAAGAATGTACAAATAAATTTATTTTTATAAATAGGGAAAATTTCCAAGACATAGATAGCAATAACAGGAGAATAAAAACTGTGTAGCTCTGCTTCTGTTGTCTCTTTTCAGGTTTGCCAGCCTGAGCATATTCTAAGGTGATGAATATCCTGGGTGAGTTCTGTAACAGCAGGACTTTGGGTCAATTCAATGTCTTAAAATGAGTCAGCTACAGGTTCTTTTGGTTTTGTTTTAGAACAATGTGAAACTCCTAGTCTGGTTTGATTTCAATATGAACACAGGTGAGACTTGTCAACTTTGTTTCAATTTTGCCTCGAAAACTGATGGTGGGATTTTTTTTCCTAAGCCAAGTAATGATATAGTAGAAATGCATAAAATATTTGTTTCTGTGTGTCAATATTAAATCTTGTTCTCTGGCCTTTGCAAACTGAACTGTGGGTTTGTGGTTTGGTGCATTTGCAAACCTGAGGACACGCTAAGAAAAATTAAGCAAACACAAGCTGAGATTTTTGGCTAGGAAGTTATCAGATCCGTCTTCTCATCTCCTACATGTGGAAAGAATGAGAGCTGGTAAAAGAAAATCTCTGAAAAGTTGTTTTGTGTTTTCCTGCTTGGACAGAGCTGAGGGGATATGAACTTGTATTTTCATGTATATAAGTTCAAGCAGTCATTTAAAAGTACTGCTATACAAAAATAATCCTACAATAAATCCAGTCCTCAAATAATTCATACCTTCAGACAGACAACATCACTTCAGAAATGAGGGAAAGGGGAGAATAAAAAGAGGGAAACTGAGGCGGAAGGTCTTGAAGGGAAAGGAAACAACTCTGAGGAATTAAAGGCGGAGAAAAAGTTTGAGAAATAAGGGGTGCTGAGATAAAGATCTCCCAATTGTCCACATCCAGGATATGTGGCTGAATCCCAAGACCTGATAGCCAATAAAAGTGCTGGATGCGCAGAAATCCCTGCATCTTCCCATGGCAGTGAGCTTAGTTTGGGTCTGTCATTACTGCCTGTGAAGTAAACACAACCATTAAAAGGGAGAAGTTCATTCCATCCAGCTTCAATTCTTTTATTTCGTTTCAATTCTTTTTTTTCCAACCAAAGTAGTTTTATTCTTTACACACTCCTTCCCATGCCAGTGGCCTTGCTTCCAACCTTTTGACTTTGGCAAGAAGCGGCCTAAGTCAGTAAAAAAGAACTCCAAGTGTAGTGCACAATAAAGACTTGGGTACAGTTTTCCAAATAACTATAAAGAAAAATTTACTGAAAAGCAGGCAAAGAACTCATATCTAGAAATCAAATCTCTGCTTGTAAAAGTCAGAGGTTAAATTCTTTTACTAAAAAAGCTCTTACATGCATCTTTCAGGCATGCCCTATCCTTGCTTAAATATTTGAGAGGAGGGAAATCACTGGGATAGGCAAGAGCATTTCCATAGACGTATGTTAGAAATCTACAGTACAAAATTAAATTACTTCCCTCTTCTAAATGACATTTCTAATTTTCACTTATCGGGCTCTAATACAACTTTTGAAAGGCAAAAGGAAAAGTAAAATTACAGGAACAAAAGACACATCCCAGTGTGTATTTATTTTACTTTGTAATTCATGTCAGTCCAATTGTGCTGCAGGGTATTTAGTTTATGCAATGCTCAAGTTTGAAAACTACACCCAGAGATATTTTTGGATCATATTCTGAAGATATATAACACAGGAATGATTGATTTATTTACATGTTCTGAGGGTTTGTATTTTGCTCAGTTTGTGCCTAAATTCTGATGCAGGAAGGCTTTAAAAATCATATTCATAACAAAGCGAGAGGAATGTCTTTATCTAACTGCCATTTTCTAACATGAAGACTAAATTTTAAAAGTAGGCATTGACTTTTAGATGGTCAAAATAGAAGTCCCGCTCTTGACTTCCACAAGTTGAAGGGAAAGATTTGGAACTGCTTTCCTAATTGCCCAAAGCAGATCCATAAAACGGCTGCTCCTCTCAGGCAATGGCTGCTTTCACAGTCCCATTAATTTTACTGTGTGCAGTACTGGTCTTCAGAGAGATGGAGTTCATTACTTCACATTTTGTGGCCCCCTTAATGGATATGCTTAATTATGCAGCTTCTGGTCTGAAAGAATGACGTATTAGGATGTTCACAGACGGTTTCCCTTTGCTGGGATTTGGGAACAAACCTCCACCTCGTCTCCCAGAAGCACGGTGAGTATTGGCCATGTTGCAGAGCTGGGAGGTTGCTGAATGCCTGGCCACAGAGGCATTTCCTGTTGTGCCCCAGTGCAATGAATATTCTGGTTTAGGTGGCCTTTCAGTTGTGCCCTGCCAGGGCTCAATCTGTGGGTTGCCAATGGCACTCGTGTTCCTGAGTCCCCTTGGAGATTTTCAGCATGGAAAATATTTCCTCAGAGCTATCCAAGCACAGGGATCACTTGCCTTTTATCTCCTGCTCATCCTGTGGAATAAATATCAAAATCACACACTCTTGGGTGGCAGCCCAGAGATTTTTGTTTTGTTTTCCTCTCAGGAACCCCGATATTGTCACAGTTCAGAGTTACAGCAGTCCGGGGGAATTGGTCCCATCGAGTGGGGCTGGGGGCTGAGAGCTCTGCACCCACTACTCTTGCTGTCAATGGGGAACAGGAGTGAGCTCTTCCAGGACTTTTGGGTCTCACTCCCAAGCAGAAGTGAGAAAAAGAGGTTTTTTGAAGAGCCATAGCCTGTATGCAAGGAGGAGAAGAGCTGCAGAAGGTGCTGCAGGAGCCCTGGGGCTGCAGTGTCCCATTCACAACTGCACCCCATGGCAAGAAGCAGTTCTGGAGGTCACGGGCTCCTCCAGAGCTCCCACCCCATGAAAGTCCTGCAAAAAGTCCCTCACCATCCAGTGGAGCCCTGGCTCCACATCCCTGGGGACTGGGAGGGGGCTGTGTGATAAGGGGAGCAGAGGAGCACACCTGGCTGGGAGTCAGGCTGGGACTTGCCTGATTGCCACGGGACCTGCCAGCCACACGAACTAAACCTGGGCTTGTTTTCTCACTGTAAAACCATATCCCTGTTCCGTTGTTTCAGGCAATTTGCTGTCTGTGCCACCTGTCATTCAGACAAGGGCACATTCTTCTGACACCCAGCCCCACTGCTTCAGGGAGCAGAAGCTTGTCCATGCGTTTTGTGGAGCACAGAAGCAAACAATTCCACAATCAGCACTCCTTAAAGGCTTTGACTGGCTTTTTTGTTCCTTTCCCACTCAACTTCCCTTTAGAGTTAATTCACAACCGAGTGGGATCTACCCTTCATCACTAACCGGGCTCATTTTGCTCCTCTGTGGTTGAATATCCCCACAGACTGACAGGCTCATTGCTGCTGCTTTAATTTCATGGTAAGACAGAGATGTTTCCCTAGTATCATATCTCTAGATCAGATGTGATTTCACTAAAATACATAACTTCACTAGACAGATAGCTAAGGATACATATCTGGATAAATGCAGCTGAATTAAGAGGAGTTAGATCGAGGATTCTGCTTTCATAGATGAGAAGAGAAATACCACAGAAGGGGACAAAGAAAATTATAAGAAAGCACCAGCTCTGGTCATGAATTTATTTCCATAACGAACAGCCCCAAATTTTGCACTCACTTTTCCCAGTTGTGGTTTAAAATTCTGAAAATTGCTTCCCACCTGCATAAATTTAGGTTATCTGATATGGAAACTGAAGACATAATTCATATTCCCATAATCCCTTTTTTTTTTGCTGTAAAGTAAGGTTTATGAAAGCCCCCAAGTTGTAGGACATGATAATGTCCTATCTATGGACATTAGCTTCCATCTCCAACAATCCAAAGAAAGGGAAATACATGGAGTGGGATCTGACCCAAGAAACAGTGCTTTTCTTTCTGAACTACCAAAATGCATCTTTTAAATCCATGCTCTCGGTCTAGTCCATCCAGATGGTGCTCCTGAAGCTCTTATCAATGGCAAAATATTCTATTTATCTGTCCAATATTTGTATTAGCTTGTTCAGTAGAATCAATGGAAAGAAAGAAAGAAATGCCTTTCAAACTACTCTGGAAGGTATGGGCATGAACAGATCTTCACAAAGAATTGAATCTTTGACATCAGAGCTTCAATTTGACAGCAACACTGATACAAGAAATAGCCACTGAAGAGCTGCTTTTTTGACACATTAAAAATAAAACCATGGCTGAGAAACACTACTGAACCTCAAACAGAAACAATAAAAACATGGCATCTATCTCTGTTAGCATCTCACTGATTTTATACTGATCTATCCAGTGGCAGAATGATGGATGTAATTTGTTTTTGACTCATGCCATTTTAGCCCCAGTAATAGCAAAACAGAAAAGCTTCTATGTTTTAGACAGGTCGGCTTCGTTATGCTATCAGCACTGTTTCCCTTATGGCCAAAGAAATGTCAACATTAAAAATAATTACAAGTGTAAAAGAAACTCCATGACCTAAATTAGTGGATGCTCTATGTTATCTACAGAAGGAAGAACTGGGTGTGTTATGTACTGTGCTCAAGGCAACTAAATTCCTTAACTTTAGATACTTTGGCATTAATTACCGGTAATTATTTTTGTCCTTTCCTTAAGATTTATGTTGGTATGATTCATCACCTAAAACCTAATTAAATCAGCTATTTCCTTTTCTTTAGTCCTGTTCAACGATGAGTTTGTTCTCATTTTTTTTCATATTTGGACATTAATCTTTTCAATGTTTGTGAAAATCTCTGGAAAAGAGGGATTCATGTGAAACACAGGGAGGAGAATGAATGCACCTCACTGATCTCTGAGAGATTTTATGCACTCAGGTGACAAGATTTTCCAAAGTTTTTACAGTATTTACAAAAGTGATGGCTATTGTCAGTCCAGGGTTATCTGCCATGGTTGTAAAGGGAATTTTGACTTCACAACAAAAGATTCTCTCTTCCTTTCTGTGATTTCCTCCCCCCCCCCCCCCCACCCACATGTCATTCCTGTGCTTCACTGTCAAAAAGAAGACTTGCTCTCTGTTAATTCCTGTTGTAGCTCTGTCTTCAAAGCTCTGGAGTATTTATTCACTTCCTCTGCCAATGAATATGTAGAAACTCCATCAAAACCAAAGGAGTCACACCTGTGTAAAACTGGTTCCAACATTTCACCTATTGTGTGTTTAGAAGTCAAATGTACACATTTTCAGAATCCCAAGGAAGCGAAATATTTGCTTTAAATAGATGCAAGAGAGGTCATGGCAATGTCTGTGAGATCCTAGGCCTGAGTTTTTCATTGCTCTTTTTAATTCCTCTTAAATGATCCATGAAAATCAGGAGGTAACAAGAACTCTTTTAGCCACAAACAGGGAAAAGGGCTTTGTAAAACAAGAGCCAACAGTGATGTTTGGAATCCAGGGCTTAGTCTTATTGAAAAGGACAAGATGGGCACAGGTAGACAGAAAATGGTAATGCCTTCAGGTGGGAGTGTGGGAATACCAGTAATTGTCTCCTAAATTAAAGTCCTCCTCATAATCATTAAATGCTTTAGTAATTTTTAAGGCCCTCTCCTCAAACTTACTGATTTGCACTTTAATTGAGGCACTCCTTGCACAAGCATTGGGTAGTGTCTGCTAATTACTGATCCTTACAGCTCTGGTGCCTTCGTGCTCCTCATTCCCACATAATTTCATCTCCTTCCACACAGCCACAGCTTTTTCACCCCTGTTCTATGCATATGCAAAATCTTCTTTAATTCCAATCAACACCTCAGGAAGTGCCATTTTAGTTCTGAACTCTGCCCAAAGGAAAGAGGGGATGTGCTCTGCAGAGCTGTGTGCAGGCAGGGCTACAGACAAACCCTGCGGTGCTACTGCAGCATCACCAGGCACAAG
>NW_008246065.1:633282-638283 GCF_000691975.1 Corvus brachyrhynchos
CAGGAATTTGCATGGAATAGATATGTATGGTTTGCATCCACACAGTGGAGCAAAAGTGGGTTATTTAACAGAAAAAAAACCCCCACAAAGCAGTTTTTTGGAATAAAGCAGGTAGTCTCCAATTTAAATGCATTTGCAATTCTGGTAGCTGTCTTGCATATGTAGGTGGGTGAGCATAAAACATTTACTGGACTTTCTGATAATTTCCCCTGCTAATATCTAAGGAAAAGCAAAGTGAATTTTAGAATCTCATGCTGCATTTTTTAAAAGCTCTTTGTAGATGTATTTTTTAACAGGACAAAAATGCTTTCTTAATCCTCTTAATTGCTTGAAATTGTTGTCTGTGAAAGTAATTGGTGAGTAAATTGTTTTAGCTGGAAATCAATGTCATGCAGCCAAACCAACAGACTGTAGGGGCAAATAACAAAATTCAATTCAAACAAGCAGGAATAAGAGGTTTTATGCTGCTCCTGTATTTTTCATTAAAAGAAACTACCTGATCGTGCAGTGGAAGGGAGTGTGGGTTTACAGAGGATGACAGGAAAATATCTGTTTTAGCCCCAACCCTCCATCTATTCTAAAGTCTGAACTTGTTCCAAATTTCCAGTCCTGTTTAATCTGTGTTTCATGCTACAAATGGATGAGGTGAGCAGTGAACACTCATAGTGTCTGTTTTACCAGAACTAACCTCCAAAATTCCCTGTTTCCTTTTAAAAAAAACCCAAAACACGCATTAGAGTTGTTTCCCTTTTCAATGGTAGCTAACAGTGCACTTCACATTAAACAAAAAGGGGTGAGATCTCTGCACTGTGAGCCAAAACATGAACTGATCAACATTTGTTTGTATCAGCTGAGAACTGGGAGCAGCGCTATAAACTGAATAGTGCACGCTGAATATTAAATGAATTTTCTGCATGTATTGGGGCTGGGCAGAACACAGGGATGGTTTTCCACTGCTAACTCTGACTGCTACATTTGTCCTTCTCACCAGATTTGATTGACTGAGGCAGTAGGGTGAGCTCAGCCCCCTGGTAGGATCCTGTAATACAATTTCTTGTGTAACTGCCAGTGTGTAATCTTATGGGTAATTACAGTTTAGGAACATTTTACTTAAGGAAACCATAATTAGAGCTGTGATGTTTAAATACAGTTTGAAGGCTTTATTCACAGCTAGTAGCTGATGATCAGTACAACCTCTAGAAGTCATGGGGATCTGAAGCATGAATAGATTCATTTTCCTGGTTCATGTCCAAACAAGAACAACAACAAAAAGACAATATAATTCATGCTTTGACACTGATTGGAGAAGGAGGGGAGGGAGGGAATGGCAAATATACCTCAGGAAAGTGTCCTGTTGTTGGATTGCCTAGAGGACCAAAAAAGGCTCATTCATGTCCAGTTAGGGCTTCCTTTAATTGGCTCAGACCCTGACCTGCAGGAAGACCATCTTCCCAAAGCAGGTGTGTGCATCTGCAGTTTTATCACTCATCAGAAACATTCCCTTTCCCAGCCTACTACCTGCATTTTAAAAAGTGGATATATATTATCTTAGACTGCATTATTAGCTAAAAATCATGAAACCTCCTTTCCAATGACAAATTAGATGTGATTCATTGCACCAACTTTCAATTCGCTTATTGTTAAGGTAAGCCAGTCTAAGACTATGCCAATCCCTCAGCTGCTTTGTATGACAGACAAAAGGGCAAAGGCACTTCCAGGGAGACATTTCCTTGATTTATTTTAGAACCCAGTGACTGCAACCATCAGGTCATTTTGGAAACCTACCTATTACACAGCAAAACTTAGATTTTAGTCCAAAAGTAGTTTTGATGAAGACAAGTGGAAATATTAGGGGGAAATTGTAAGCAACAGAGTTGAGGGTGAGGGCAAAGGCTTCCTAAACACAGCTCCAAAGCTCAGAGAATGTTTGGGGTGAGATTTCTTTTACCCAGACACCTTCCAAAGAACTAAGCTTTTCTCTCCCTCTATGGAAGGATACTTATACTGTGGGTCCATATTAACAACACAACCAACTGCTTCTCCAGGTGAAGTTATTGAAAAAAATTACTTTACCTTCCTTCCTACATGCCAACACATGAGTTGAAGGATTAGGCTTTGTTTTTCCTGTCACAAGTGAAGACATCACTAAAGGAAGCAAGACATTTCTTCTGCCTTGGCATCCAGCAGTTTTTGCCTTGCACACAAAGCAAACTGAACCCAGGTCTTGGGTGGATGAAAAGTTCCCATAAAAAATGACATTCACAGAGGTATAGGAGTGGGTCAGGGATTTATTGATTTTATCATCCTGTTCCTGCAGAAGCACACCAGCTGCTTCAGAGGAAAGGACAGGAAGCCTTACAGAAGGCAATTATGGAATAACTTGCTGACAGGAAAGAATTCTTACTAGCCCCCATTAATTAGAGGTTATCTTATGTCCTGGAAGCACGAAGACTTACATCCTTTCCAAAAAGATTGTCATACTACTTATTATTTTTGATATTCACTAGCTTGTAAACTGCATCTTAAACCACATATTTCTTGATTCAGCTTAATGGCACAAAATGAACCGTGTCTATTTACAATAAAGACATAAACTCTTTTGTTTAATAACATAAATTAATCATACCAAATTTTTCACTATATCACAAATTATTGCTGAGGATAACAAAACTGACTCATCTGGCACTAAAAAATAAACAGAAGTTTGAGCATTTCCCTCATAAATCCAGCAGAACATAATCACATTTTATAACAATGAATTATAACAAACGAGATGAGTTTTCCTACTTTAAAAGTCTGCTATTAATTATTAACTGGATCAAGCTTCTCTCCACTTATCTGACCTTACGACAAATGCATTTGGGAAATATCCATCTCTATTTATGCCTCTCCCTCTCTAACATAAAATTCTGGGACACTTACACAGGCTTATGCCTGACAAGCAGAAATACAAACTAGGGGATTGCAGCCCTGAAGCTGGAGGCTGCAGATGTGTAACAGTGGTGAGAAACACCCAGCCAGCACCCCTTAAAGTATTGAAATATAACCAAGTGTCAGCCAAGGGAATTACACCAAGCTTGCTGTCCCCCCACTGCCAGACCCTGCTAAAGCTCCTGCTGTTTGCACCACTGGTCTTCAAAGCAGCACTGCACTGTCCAGTGATCATGGATGGCCCAAGGTTCAGGCCACGCAGGGGCTTCCAGCCACCAGCACTCCCAGATCAATTCTGTCCTTGCCTTTGGCCATCCTGCTTTCAGGTAAACGGTTTTTGGGCAAGGAGAGAGGCACAGAGGGCTGGCCATGCTCTGCATCTGCCTTCATCTCCCCCTGTTCCCCACTGGGTTGTGTGTCAGCTGGTTTTTTCCCAGTTTTTGGCTGGTGACACTCAGCACTGCTCTCACCAAGTATGATCCTGCAGCCACTGGATTCAGCTGGGGCTGGAGAAGCCCTGAGCTGCCCTGGGCTGGAAGGAGCCCCTGCTTCCCCTCTGCCTTGGCTAAGAAGCCACCAACAAGATTTGGTGTCGCTTAGAAGATGCCTTATATCAAAAAAGGAACCGATCCAGCCTCTGGATTACACTTTGAGAGCTGTCAAACTGTGGCTCAAATCAAAGATCCTTTTTACATCTCCTGTCATGCACGCCAATGGCTGCCCTCTCAAAGTGTGCAAACATTGCCTTTGTTCCTGTGACAGACACCGTCCTGCCCACACCTCTCAACACTTCTGGGGTGGTTTCTGTGATTTTTTTTTTTTATTCCATTGGAACTTCCTGCCACATCTGTAACTAAACAGAAACCCAAAAGGAACTCAGTTTTCACCTGCCAACTGCCATGCGCATGCAACCTCCCCTTTTCCATCACATTCCATTAGAGCCTTGCATCATTTCCAGGGCTTTTTCACATTTACATTTCCTTCTGGCTGCTCCCTTGGGAAGTGCCACTTTCCTTTATAACTGCAGCCCCCTTTTTTTTGCTGTGTTTACAGCATCAAGCCTATGCATAACTCTGGCTCCTGTTTGTCCTTGGGAAGTGCATCCTCTGGCCTCAGGAAGAGGTCTCCCCACCTGTGTTCCCTCCCTACAAGAAGGATGCCTTTGGCATCACTGCCTTTTGTGCAACAGCTGTTGGGCTCACAGGGCTCAACAATTTCCTCCACCTACTGACTCAGTGACGGAAAACAGCTCTAGCTTGGGAAAAAACAGATGGATGGAGTGGAGAGATGGGAGCTTTTTCACGTGACCCCAAAGCCCCAGAATTCAAGCAGATTTGGCAGATATTGGGTACTCTGCAGCGAGAAAACTCCCTAAATGCATAGGCAGGGAATGTCAGACAGAAGAAACTTAAGCAAAAATGGAGCCCACACGCACGGTACTTGCACAGCTGTTGTCCCAAACTACACAGCTTAGATTTACACACTCCCCAAAACTTCCCAGTGCAAATAAACTGCACGACTGCACTACCTGTGAGCATAAAAATGCACAGCGCTTAGAAATAGCCAAAGCAACTACCACAGATACTCAAGGGATTAAGCAATGACAAATAATCAGAGACCAACAGCCATTGTGGAAAATCGATATTACTTCAAGATAGGAATCATTCAAATGTGGTTCTTCTCAAATTTACATCAGATTGCTAATTACCAGAGCCCAGTGAAGTAATTTCTAATTTCATCCATGCAACATGGTTTTATGTATCTAAAAGCACAGGAAGAAATCTTTCCCCCACAGAACCCAATCCAAGATTGCCCATTGCCTTCCATAGAACTAAATGTTTGCCCACAGGATTTTCTTTCCTGTTCTGGCCTTCTCTGCAGTTCAGGTCTTAATGAAATGCAGAGACACTCAGAAAACAGCTCCTTTATCTTTGCTGTCAATAAGGGTTCAGTCTTGTGGGAATTTGGAGGTTTAAGATTACTGGGGATAGAGAGGTTTCAGGGGACTGCCCTCAAACTGCTCACAGCACCACTGGACTACTTTTGCAGAAACTCTGTATTTTGGAGGCT
>NW_008246065.1:638332-694159 GCF_000691975.1 Corvus brachyrhynchos
AGTGTCTTCGTACTTAGGTACTTTCCAGAGGAATATTTATGTTCATGACCTGACTTGGAAAACAGTTCTAAGACACAGGGTTGGTTTCCAGTGGGGCTCTGCCCGGCTCATTTTGGTTTCCATGAAACACAAAGAACTCGTGACTGGCTAGGGTGATTCAGATCCTCATCTGGTGCTAGACGCCAGCAGCATCCTGGCACTCCATCCTCCCATCCAACCACATAACCACATATCCTCTTCAACACAAAATTCTGAATTCTTCTGCTTTGTTCAATTTTCAGCATGCACAGGCCATGGTTGTTACCTCCTACACTTTACATTATGGTGGTGCACATAATCTGGGTGTTGCTCCAGCTCTGCTTCTTTCCTTGCTGTTTTCTCTCTGGTTGAAACTTGTTTCTCTTAAAATTCAAGTATTTTTTTCTTCATATAAATAACAACAACATTTGGCCCAATTTACATTCTTTGTCTTATCCAGAAGTTAGGGATCGGATCCAGTATAATTTTCCATATTTCCATGCACTAGTTACAGGTTTTAACATTAACATTTAGCTGTATGAGTGAGGAGCTGTTTTGTGAAGACAAAAAAAGGCCTTTTGATTATTTTAGCAATCATTTCAGTGCTTGCTTTTATTTGACCATTATCAGCTTCCATCCAGAAAGTTTATTTCTGCGTAGTTAAATACACAAACATGCGCCCACACACTTATCTCTGTGCTCATACACGTCCACACAAATAAACACTTCCAAATATTTCTGAGTGGTGGTGAACTCCTGTCTCTGAGAAAGAGGCATGTGGAGCTCCACATGCTCATCAGAGGAATTATGAGCCAGAAAAGACAATGGCATTGACTATCAGGCACTTGGTACCAGGAGCTGTTGTGAGGAGAACAGCAATCCAGAGTGGAGAGGATTTGCAGGGTGTTGCAACGTGGCTGTTGGTTGACTCAGAATGAGGAGATATGGTCTTAGTCTCATCTAATGACCTATATTTAAAAATAACTATCTGAATTATTTTTCTCTGATTAATTTTTGAAAGACAGTGGCAGCCCCCATGGTTTTTTATAAGAGTGTACTAGATGTCATCTGGGAACGTTTCCTTCCTGGAGGCCTCCTTGGGGGAGGTGGGTAGCAGGGACCTTTGGGGACTCAGTGGAGTGGGTGATGTGCCAGGCTGCTTGGCAGGGTCAGGGCTGAGGCAATTGTGGGTTTTCAGGAAGCCTCAAAACCAGGGGAAACTTTAAAGCCTGGAAGTGACAGCCACATGTGGTTGAGAGGTCTCTGAGGTGAGGCAATAAAGGATTGGTGGTTTCCATGATCTCACCTTTTGACTTAGCTGTCCTATTTAGCCTCTATGTTTACATGGAGCTGGCCCTTAGAAACCCGCTTGGTGTGAGGCAAGAAGTGTGTGTCCTGAATAAAAACTGGGGTTTGTGTATATTTTTTTATGTTTTTGAGGTTCTAACGGGACTTTCTCTCCTCTGTTTCATCCAGTAGACTACACCTGCAAAAGGTAAAGCCACCAGTCATGATGGCTAAAAAGGGAAGTCTATTTGCCCTTCGCCAGTTCACTCCATGGTTTTTAGAGATGTCTCTTTACTGACTGTAGACAGAAGTTTATTCATCAGAAAAGCTTTTCTAAGCAATGAATAAGAAGGATTAATATTTTTTTCTATTTTTGCTAAAACTCCCAAGTATACCTTTAAACACCCCATACTCAAAATATTGGTGGAATAAACCATGAATCTCAATTTTTCAAGTCTCACATAGGTGCATTTACCAGCAGAGAAGTACTGATTTCCATAGCTAAAGTCCGGTCCTTCAAAATCAAAATAATGTTTCCAGTTGTCTAATTTTTCTAGAGACTTGGTTCCTGCCAGCGAAGTTTTCAAAGCACCTCCCTCCCTGCTTCTGAAACTGAGCCTTAACAGCATTAGGACTGGTTCCTATCTCAGCCCTAAGCCTATTGACTTCATAGGATTCCCCGCCTGTCAGTTCCAGGTAGATTTGCTCAAAACATATCCATTTTTACAGAATGAAAAAGTCTTCCTTTCATGTGCAATCAGATATAAAAATAGGCCAGTTGGAAGCAGTTGAATGTCACTCTGTCATTCCAAGTGAAAATGCTGGCACTGTCCTCAGGAATGCAGTGACTCAAGTCCCCAAATCAGACAAGACCAAATAAATAATGACAATACCAAACCCAGGACAGCTAAATTCCAAAGCAGTGCTTCCAGACTTTTATTTAAATCATTGCCCATAGACCACCAATTAAAGTTCTTACCTGCAGTGTAAGGAATAATTCTTTTTCCTTTGGTTGAGGTGATTCAACCCTTACCTCCCACAGATGTGCTCTAACCCCAGCCACTAAAATGTGTAGTGGGAGATTTCTCATGTTAAAGTTATTCCACTTTGCATGGAAATAGTCCTTGGATAACTGAGAGTATCTGAAAATTAGGCTTTAGCCTGTGTTTAGGGATATTAACCTTCCTCAGAGGGAGATTGGCTGTCCCACACAGCATAGACTGGCAGGTAGGTTGCAGGTGTTGCCAACAGAGGAAGATGCTTTTCTATTTATTGCCACAAGCTCCATGCTGGGCTTTTTAATCGACTGATTAAGAAAACCTGCTTGGAGAAAAGCTGGGAGTAAGTGAGCTGCCCCAGCCAGTTCGTCTGAAGAAGAGAGCTGGCTCTGGCTGCAGCAGCTGCAGCTGACCCCAGCCCTCCTGCTGGACGCTGCTGCTGTCCAGCCCTCAGCCTCGAGGTTTCAGTGCTTCCTGCCAACCACCTGGGCCATTTTGGCTCTGGTTTCAGAGGCCACCAGTGGTGCACCACTGCAGCCCATGCCGTGGTTCCACCCTGTTGTGTGGTCCTTCAGTCGGTGCTCTGGCCACCTCTGATGCCATCCTGGTGTGAAACCTTCCCACAATTGCACATCCAGGCAGCTGTCAAGCCAGGTCTCGTCTGTAGTCGTGTGGTAACAGCATCACCCTGTACGTGTGAGGGCCTGTGGTGTTTTACAGGCCCCTGAGTTACCCTTTGGGCTGCTGAGGAGACCTGGCTGTGCTGCCATGCAAGTGATGATCTCTTCTTTTTGGGAAGAAAGTTGCCATGACTGCCAGACTCGGCATGGAGTTTATATGTACTGGACACAGTCTGAAGCTAACGAGTCACATCACCAGACTGGGAGATGTCTCACCTTCTGAACAGGCAAAATCAAACCACTCAGAACTCAGTGGTGCCTATATGGATTACATGTATTTCTCTCTTTCTTTTTTTTTCCCCCTGTGGATGATTCTTGAACTTTCTTGACAAATGAAAGGCTCCCCAGTTTACTTTCAGGCTCTTTAGTCAAATGTTGGTTCTGTGCTCGTGCCTGACTTTGAATACCATGGTAATGTTAAAGGTTGACCTAAAAATTGGACGTTAGAATGAGGAGCTTGAGTCTTCCCAAGCACATTTGTGCTGTGCCCGCCAGCCTGACTGATAATAATTGTCAAAGTTTTGACCAACCCAGGCCTATTTTCCTCAAGAATTTTAAACCACCCTTGTTCTTAACATACTTTGTTCCTAAAGCCCTGTGGGAACCCCACAATATCCTTGCCCAGGGCAGCAATGCCAAAGGCAAAGCTCATCTAAAGGTTCTCTTTTTAACACGACTTTTCTGGCCTGAGCTCATCCACACAGTTGCCTGCACATTTGCTAATGTGAACAGCTGCTTTGCAAACATCTTTGAGAGGAAGGTTAGTTCTGTATTTCAAAAGTTCACAAGTCAAGCTGCACTGAAAGGCCTCTTTAACCTCAGCCTTAAGCATCCTCAGCATATCATTAGGAAGATTAGCAAAGCCTTTAGCACCCCACTGAATTTCCTTATGTATGGAAAGGCCTGGCAGATCAAAGGAAACATTACTTCAAATAGCTTGCGACTTATCCTGTGCTTACCCTAGCACCACTGGCCTCTCAATCATCATATTTTCTTCCAGTAGGGATTGCTTTTAAAGACAACAGTTTATCCTCCAAGATCCTTCTTTTGACCCTTTCATCTTTCCCAACATTCCTTGCTGAGATGTGCAATTAAAAGAAGTAACAAACCAGATAGTCGGTAGATAAAAATATGTTCAAATTAAGAAAATAGTTGCAACTTGTAATTACTGCTTCGTTCTGCTAATGAAGGGACTGAGAATTTGAGTAAAATCATGTCTATTCTTTATGGATTTGCCTGGAACTTGGCAGAAACTCTTTACAAACACTGATGTCAATGATATTTGGCCTTCTTTGGCATTTTCCAAGTAGGATGTGAGTGTCTACAGAGTGCTAAGGGGTCAGTCCCTGTCCTGCAGCCGCATCCACATGTGGGTATGTTTGGACCTTTCCACCCACACAGAGACCCCAGCTCGGTGTGTTCCAGCTGCAGGGCCCACCCACATGGACTGACTGCAAGCAGGGGTGCCTGATTCATTAGCACACTTCTTATAAAACTGTATTATTCATCAGCTCAAGGTATTAATCACTCTGTATTTAAATTTCCTTCAGGGGCTTGTTATTCATTCTGTAGATGTGTTTTAGCATGTTACAATATGAAATTCACTTTCATTTAATCAGCTTAAAATATTTTCAGGTTTATTACTTACATGTAAATCTGAATTGAGATATATATGCAATAACCAAGGAACATGGATTTGCAAATAAGATGTTTGACCTTTACCTTTTTCTAAAATTACTGGTAACTCCTGCCTAAATGAGTCATCTGAAGAATTAAAAATCAGGTACATAACTGTTACTCCAACATATCTATTTCAGTTAAGCATCAGCTGCTATTTCCATTCTAAATCCCATTTTCATGGGTATATAATTTGATGTTTTCAATTATATGGGGCTTAAACTTCCCTTAGTACTCTTAACTTCACAAATAAGCATGGCAATTCGAAGTTAAAGGACTGTGCTTCAAAAAGTGTCATTTAACAATAAAAGGATAAGATTTGTGTTCTAAGGTTTGGGTGCAAACAGTGAAAAGGAAAGTGATAAAATTGTGGTTTAGGTTGGTTCACTGTGGATTTAGCCACCGTGGCATTTAACAGCAGTTTAAACTGAGTCTTTTGTTACTTCCATTCCACCTCTTTTTAAATTAACTTGCAAACACCGTGCACTTTCAACAGCTGGGAAATACATCATCTAACAGACATCATCAATCTCCCATCCTCAGACAAACAGGGTATGTAAACAACCCGATGCTAATTAGCTGCAATTAAAATCAGTAACAGACAAGGAAACACAGAGTTTTCATACAGTGATGCAGAATACTTTGAGTCAGAACCAGAGATATTTTTTAAAAATATGAGCAATGTGATCACAAATTTTATCTCATCTAACTCAGAGATAGATGCCCTCTAACCCTGATGGACAGAGAAATGTGCCCTGCACGTTCTGCTGTCATGTAAATGTTAAATTTGTCAAAACTCCAGTGCCATACCAAACCCTAGAAAGAAATTCATCGAGCCCTATTGTTTTCAAGAGGATAAATTCCAGTTATTAGAGTTCATTGGTCATCCTTGGCATCTAAGGTCAAGATCTTCCTATAATAATGCCAATTTTCTCGCCAGCTCTCCTCATGTATTTTGTAATCTGTTGGCACCACTTTGGCTACAGATAAAGGAGGAAAACTACAAAAATTTGGTGTCTTGGATCCAATAGCCATCTCTTTCCAGGTAGGCCCTTAATGGTCTGGGATGTCTGGATATCATGGCAGGTTTTCTAGCTGGAGTGGAACAAGAATGATTAGATCTCCTTAACTTTATTTAGTGTTGAACCCCTCTCCTAAGGTCTGCCTGTATTTGTTGTTTGATGTATTTGGGGTGGAGGGGGCAATTTCTGCCCCAAAAGTCTCCAAAGTTAATCCTAAGCAGACACTGGGACTTTCTCCAAACGCCGTGGTGCAGACTGGGGAAGGAGACGAGCACTGCTGGCACACAGCTCTGAGCCTTCTTCTATAGGGGAGGCAAAAGAGCCATGTGGTGGGCTCCAATCATATATCATTAGCATTCATAAACCTCATTTCCTGCCAGCAACAGCCACTCAGCACTGAAAAATCATAATTTCACAGTGGATTGTCATGCAAGTTGAAATAAATCCCCGAGGCAGAGCACCACACGCTCTGTCCTGAAGCACGGCAGGCAGCCCCCAGGAAGTCTGCTAAAGGAGGTACTGAGCACTCTCCCTTTCGTGGTCTCTTTTTATACACATAAATTCCTTTTTTAATCTATTTTTATGTGCATCTACATGTAAATGTGTGTATATGAGAACTAGATAAGTGCCTTGGGAATAGAATTTCCTATGAATGATAGCTATTACTAGGCAGAAATATGAGACTCTGTTCCACCTCTGTACCATCGGTGTTAAGAAGCTGCTCCAAGGCTCTAGCAGCACTAAAAAAGCTGGCAGTGCACTTTTCTTATCTCTGCTGCCTGCAAAGAGAAAATTAGCAAAGGCTCCCTGATACTGAGCAATTGAATGTGCTTACCGAAAGGAATCATCAGTGACACAGGCTTCTGCTCTGGACTCTGTAAAAAGATTGTATAAACATCTGCCTTATCATTTACTGTACATCTTTCCCATGCACTTATTTTTTATAAGTATCTTAAAATACCCAGCATGTTCTTGCCATTGTATTTTTAAGCAGATAAGTTACTTCCTTACTGATGTCTATATTCTGCTGAGTCAAATGTCTGCACTCAATTCAAATTTAATGATGAAAGTTTGACTTTTTCAGGTTTTCACTTTTGGTTTTTCTTCCAGACTCACAAAACAAGAAATAGTTTCCCCAAATAAATCTTTTCTACAAGGCGTCTTTGGTCAGAGAGCTTTGTAAACACAAGCAGCACAGGGCTGAGTTTAAGGCTTCCAAAGCCACAATAAAATTAAATAGTTAATTGGGAAGATGGATGCATTTCAGAAGATGTAAGAGCCAAGAATGCCTTCTGCCTGCACTGAAACTCATAACACATGTTTTTCCTTGTAGCCCAACACAGAACCAAACAGAAGAAAATACTCTCACAAAATAATTTAGTATTAGAATGATGAGATGCTGACTATTATTAATGGATGTGAGACCAGCCTTTCATCCCACTGCAAATTATTCTTCCAAACCAGCACTAAATCACAGATTCAGAGTCAAAGACCTCTCACTCAGGCAGCTCTGGGCTGGTATGATTTGTTTCCACTCTATAGATTGTCCATATATTTAAATACAGTTACAACACTGCAGAGCTGATCTCACCAAACTCGGTGTGTCCTAATTCACCTTTGTGGTGACTGGCTCCTTTAGGTCACAGTGAATGGCACATTTTGGTGTGTAACTGTGTCTGAAAGCTGAGGTTGGACATGAAACTTATTTTTTAACATTCTGGTGGTAACAGCTATGAGTTGCTCGGTGTATGCTCTGCCAAAGACGTGGTGCTTTATTTTGTTTAAAACTTCCTCTAAATGGACCTGATTTTTGCTTGTACAGTGTGTGTTTTTCAACCTACATCTCCATGATGCAATTCATGAAAATAATATCAAGGGAAAATCTGGGTCTTTTCTTGGACTGCACAGCCTGTGAGCACAAGGAGAGCACGCAGAGATTACCAAAGTGAAAACAGAGGTGTGAGTTTGCTCTGCAAAGGTGGCAGGTGCACTGCAGGACTACAAAGAGGACCTGCTCCCTTTGGGAGCCTGCCACAAACACAACAGCCGAGGCAGGAAGGGCTACAGTGAGCTCATGTTTAGTTTAATATTGTTTGTTTCTCTGCTCAAACAACTCCCTGGATTATTTTGACCTCAAGTGCTCATTCCAAAAAGGCGTTTATCTGTAAACACCACCTGCGTGGTGGAGCACACCACGAGCCACGGCTGCCACTGTATTACTTTCTTATCATTCATAATGTGAAAGTGTGGCTGCCTGCACAGCCAGCCCATGGGCTGCCAGGCTCTGCAGATGGCAGACACATGTGTGCACAACACCCACATTTTATAGCTCTGATCAATAAAATGAAGGCTTTCCCACCTCTGCTGCTGTCCTGGTAAAAATTGTCTCTCTTCAGTTGCTGATTAATCCCTATCCCTGTAATTTCCAGATGATACTGTCTTTAAATATTTGCATTTAATTTTGGCATTGTTGAGCAGTAGGCCCACCTATTGGGTTTTCCTCGAGCCAACATTTTCTTGGTGTTATCTAGTGTTTTAATTTATTATCTCCCCTCCTTAGAGAAGAATTAACTTTGATCTTCTCTTATCTGCTCTTGTGGTTGTGGTGAAAGTAACTTCTCCAATGCAATTCCTTATTTTCTGTCTTTATGGGAAACTCAGAGGTTAAAATCAGCCCTTCTCCTCAGCCTGTGGTGCCCCAGGGGTGGAGAGTCACCTCTTCTGAAGGTGGGAGCAGGAGCAAACCTGCATTTCACACCATGCTTTGGGTTTGGGGTCCCTGTGTGGTGTTTCACCTGGCTTATCATCTGAACATTTGTGCATCTCCAGAAACTGGATTACCACAAATCCAGCTTTTTTTATTCCCCTAGTTCTGAACAGGCAAATGGTTGAACCTCCTTAGGGGTTGAAGAAGGAGAAACATGAAACCTCTCAGACAGCAAAATATTCAAAGCTCAGTCCTGTTGTCTTTGAACGGGCAAACTTGTACTTTCTATCAAATATTTTCAAATCTTTTTTATCTCTTTTGGCTCCTGAAAAACAGTTCCCATAAAATTGTAACTTCAGGCATTAAAAATAAAATCTGTGCCTATTTTCTTTGTTCAAACATCTATTCAGGTGTCAAATACAGAAGAGGAGCTTTTTATAATGCTTTCTGTCCAGAGGAGTCATACCAATCATGCAGACTTCAACAGATAGCAGCTTCCGCAGGTTCAGTTAAATAAAAATGTAAGGGAAGTTGTCCCACTGAAGGTCTGCCTGCCTCAGTCCACTCTCTCTGCTGGCATCCAAAGGCAAAGAGCAGGAACAGAACAGGCACAGACGATTTCCCCACTCAAGCTCTCCCAGCTTCTGACCACTCTCAGCTTCAGATGTGGTTTCCATGATTTAACAACCCTCAGTGGATTTCCATTCCATGAACTTGTCCAATTCCCTCTTAAACCTTCAGCATCCACAATCTCATCATTCATGACTTTACAGACCTTGTCATTGCCCTTGTCAGCTGCCTCTCTCCTGGGAGGGTCCTTGTGGATTTGGTGGCTTCCCATGTGGAGCTGAATGAGTGACATTTTGTCACTCTTCAGATCATTGTCTGTTTCATAAAGGAGATATGTCACAGGTGACCACAACAGTGGATCAGCCAGCAATTTTCCCATGGGAATTACTCTGTGCTGGAAATGGGAGATCTGTGATCATTTTACATGGATATGATCAATTCATGAAAAGCCCAAAGCCACTTTTTATCACATTTCCTAACTCCTTCATGATATAACAATTAGACCATAAGTTTGGGACTTTAAATTGCCATCACATGAATGCCTCAGCCATCAGAGGAATGGCACATTTTGGAATGAACGGTGTTTACAGGATTGAGAAAACCTAAGTTCTGGGAAATTATTTTTTACAATGCAAATGTTTTCAGGGTTTCTGCTTATTGAATCTAGTCAGGAGTCATTTCCAGAGCACATTTCTACTGCAGTTCTGATAAAAGCTTGTAGGGAGCATCACCAGTACAACTGCATGCAGGAGCAAATAAATTAATTAAAGTGTGAGTTGTTGGAGGAGATAATGGTTCTCTCTCCTTGACCACATGCCATTCTGGAGAGACATGGAGCATCTGACTGCCCAAGTGCTCATTTACACTTCACACAACCATTTATTACACAACTAAATGGTATTTTTATAGTCATACCGAGGACTTTGAAGATCACAATTCTACTCCCTGGTTTAAACATGGAACTAAAATTAAATTAGCATTTTGTGAGCGGGTCACTTTATATTAAACAAAATAGAGAATGAACAAACTGAGGTGCTTTATCACAGTTAAGTCTTTCACTCTCACTACATTGGTTTTTGCTATCTGCAAGCAACATTTTCTGTTTAAAAAGTAAACACAATAAAGAAAACAAAGTCAGGTGGAAGGAAATGTGTTAATCTTTGTCAGCCTTGCATTGCCACAGTAAATGCAATGTGATATTTCCAGCATCCACTAGAACAGCATCATTTTTGCTGCTGACAGTGTGATTACTCTTTTTTTTTTTATGGGCGAAAAACAGGAGCTTTTCCCTGTGTTAAGATCTCATTTTCTTAATCTCATTCACTGGCTGGTACCAGACTTCCCAAATTGGACATTTTTCTTCTCAAGCCATGCATGGATGTACATTCTGATCCTACTGTTAAACTTAATGGAAAAAAAAAATTGACCCGACCATGTCAGCACATTTTTATGAGTAAAACCCCAGAGCCTCTTATTGGAACTCTTGGTAGCTTATGGGTTTATATGCAGCTTTGGTAAGAGCTTTTATATAAGTGAATGTATTTTAAACCAGTATTTGTCAGAATTCTGTATTATTACATTTTTCCAATTCTGTTGATTTATATGTAATCTTCTCATTTCCTCCCTCAGCCCTGTAAAAATGATCCTCACTGCTGTGCTGCTCATACAGCAAAAACTGGCCAACTTTACTTCAAATGGCTCTTTGACTCTATCCTGACAGTGTCCACATGCCAAAAATTCCCTCAGTAATTATTTCTGTCTCCTAAATCTTCTTTTCCTGCTTTTCCCACTCCATGGAAACCCTGTCTTGACCTATATATGTGCCCTGTTTTAACAGTTTGTTCCTACACTGTGGTTGCTCTCAACCTTGTATACATTTTCTTTTCTTCTGTATAACAAATTGCAGGTAACAAGTACACAGACCTGCTAAAATTTATTTTAGACTGCCAACCCCCATTCAGGTTTTTTTGTGGGAAAATTCAAATGCAGGTCTCCATCCCCTGAGAAATGGCTGCCTGTGATTGCCCTAAATCTGTTGCACAGTTTGAGCCTATGAAACCAACTTGTTGCAAACAATTAACGGCTTAAATCAACTTCTATATGCTATACATATTATTAATAATATTTTTAGTGAAAGTGCATTTTCATGTTAAAATTTTGCAGATTTTTTAAACCCATTTTATCAAAGTCACTTTTTTTCCAAAGCTTGGCCCTAGAAGTTACAAATTCTTTGTTTGAATTATAATCATAGAATCACAGAATGATTTGCGTTGGAAGGGACCTTAAAAATCATCTAGTTTTAACACTCCTGCTGTGGGAAGGGTGGCCTTAAAAAATATATTCATTTATTTTATTCAGAGTCCTAGTTTCATTGCATTTTTCTAGTTTTTATATTTCAAAACAAAACATCCTTACCCAAGCAGCTCCTAAAGTCCAGTAGGTGCTAGTTAAATAACATAACTCCTCCAAGTATGGTAAACCATCAGTGTTTAAAGTAATTGGCGCTTTTTTTTCCTACAGCTCTCTTTATTGCATTTATTATAATAAAATGCATTTATTTTATCTTCATACATTTCCATTTCCCATATTTATTTGAATCCTTTCATTCCAGTTCTTTTCCAGGAGCAGGATTCTAGAGTCCCAGGGAACATGAGGGCCCCATAAGCAGTAAGTACTCCCTGTGTAAGTTCTTAGGTCAGTCTGCCCCAAAGTGCTCAGAGTGAATAACAGAGCAATATTTAACCCCAGTGCCATATTTTGGTGAATTGGTGATCCTAAATGAGGGACCCCATGGAGTGAGGTGACCTCCATTGGCTGAGGGACGTCTTTCAAGGCACAGGTGTCACTGAACTGTGGTTTGGCAGCTCATCTGTGGGCAAGGTCTTTATCTTCTCATTTCATGCCCGTATGGGGCCCTGGAGCACAGACCTTTATTCACACACTCTAAGAATCTCTGACTCACAGTCTGTTCCTGCAACAAAAACTCTTCTCAGTTGGGTGTGTTGTGGCTTTTGCTCTGGTTGCCACTTTGCAGTCCAGCTGAAATAGGGCCTAGAACACCTTAATGAACACTTGGTCTGGGCTTCCTGTCTCCTCTGTCACCAAACGACTAATTACAAATTTCCAGCTATGAATAATTTACATCACATCCTCCTTCTTAACCCCAAGGATATTTCCTTGGATTTCTGTGCTTTAGATATCTTCATGCTGCTGCAAAGGCTTCGTTGAACACCTGCCTGAAATAAAGAGCAACATTTTAAAATATTTTACATCAGTCATAAAAATTAAGCAGCTTATCTCTGAGTTCTCTGCTAAATCTAAAAGTGCCATGTTGTTCTTACTCTTATATAGGGGTCTTTAAAATTCTGGTCTCTCAAACAGCTACACAGCTGCACTTCCCTACACACTTGTTCCTGCCTTGTCCTCCAATCTTCTCCCAAAAATCTCTGCAGAGCCTAGATTATGGTTACTGCAGTAGATGTTCTGGCTGCTACCAGCAGACCTGCTTATTCCATTATGCTTTTTATCACAATCATTTCTGGTGGTCTGGGCTACCCAGGAGCGCCCACGGGGATGTTTTTCCCAAACATGTAATTATCCTCAGTTTGCCACTTCAACTGCCAGGCCTAAACCCCTGGGCAGCCTTTGATTAGTCAGAATTCGAGCCCGTGGCTCTGTGCTGTTGATCTCTCTCCCCTGCCTGACCTAAATTCCATTGTACACCTGCCATCCTGCATTTGCTTAAATCTGGAACAAATTCTGGTTCTTGATGTACTGCCAGTCTCGGCTTTTAATTTGGGGAGCTGACTGGGCACGGTGATTTGTCTCTGCACCAACTTGTGGACCTGCCACAGGACTGCAGGGCACGTGCCTCTGACTCAAAAAGCTCCAGGGATGGAGGGCACATCTGAGGGTGCAGCCTTTGCCTGGTGCCTCTCACTGCTCTTGCTGCTCCCAGTGTGGCTGCTCCTGCTTTGGGCTGGCACTCCCTGCCCAGGAAAATCTGAGTGCATAAAATCCATTCAGTTGTGGATAAAAAACCCAAATGCAACACCATGGAACAAACACCTTCTGTAGAAGTCATATTTCAAAAAGTGTAGTTCAAAGTAAAAAGCAGTTTCTTGGAGAAATGTGGTCACTGGCTCTATGTTCTCTTCCCTTCTGGAAGGGATTTCTATCCTTGTTACTATTTTTTTTTTTCTAATGCATGATGTAATCCATGTTTTTCTCTTACAAATGATAACATAAACATCATTCTATAACGTACAAATAATAACACAAGCATTAATCTATAGTTGGGGCTGTGAAGTAGGGTGCCACAGTTCTTGCAATCTTCAGGTGAAGCTGTAGAACTTTTTTTTTTACTTTTATAACTCAAACTGATCTATTCTTAGGGAAATCGGTCAGAAACCTGGCATATATCCAAAATTAGTGAACACTAGAATATTTTGCTCCAAAGAACTTGGTCAGAGACATAGCTGAAATATGAGTGGAAAAGTCCATAGTATCTACCAGTCCTATCCAGGTCAGCACGACACTGTTTTCTTCTAAAACAGGATCTTTTGGCATGTCCTTGGAGCTCTACCACAGTTGATCACAGATCAGCACTCCCAAACGAGCCAGAGGTCTCCTCTGCATTTTCACAAAACATCAGGACCAAAATAATGGGCCAGTTGATAAAGTGTAAATAATTCTGCACAGCTGGAGACCCATGAGAAAGGTGGAGCATCCTATTCTTGGAAATAGGCTCCTAAATTATGCCAAAATCTCATTTGGGAGTCTAAATACTTGAGTGGATCTGACCAAAGCAATATGATCCATCTGAGAGGTCTAGAATTTAAAGACTTCTATTCTTGGAATACCTAAACCCCGACAATTTCCCCCTTTTTTAGTAAGAAATATCCAGATTCTCTCCAAGAGGAGATTTTATTTTAATAAAATCTACTGAGAGGTGCAAACTGGAGCAGTTTAATTAAAATCAGGACAACGGGAAGAATTTCCAAGTAACCAGAAACTTTCATGGCTCAAACTACATGAAACACATATTAATGTTCACGGCAACATAAGTTCAAACAACGATGCAGCCAGAAAGAAAAGCACTGATGGAAAGGATTGAGAAGGTTGGACAGATAGTAAAATGAATTATCTGTGTCTGTGTGTCACCAGTAGTTTTTCAGGCGACTGTAAATCTAAAACGCTTCCTTGTGTTTCGTGAAGGTTGCATTATGTTCTAAAGTACTTCTTGATATTGCAGGTGCCACTGGAGACTGCAGTTCAGTCTTCCCTAAAAACTCTTTCCATTTGAAAATTTTCACTGTTGTCAGAAATAAAGAGACAAGGAAGTGAATTCTTTTCAGTTGTTTGCTATTTGGGCAGGGAATTTGCCTTTGACATGTGTGTAAAGTGCAAAGCTCCTTCGGGGTGTGACTGTCCTGTTAATGCTACCATTAATAATAATGTAAATAAGCTGTCAGCTAAATCCTTAAGTAATTCTGCCCTAAATCTTAGCTTTGATCTCTTCACATTTCAGGGGCAGTACATTGATGAGACATTCTAAGTGGTCTCATGTAGCTTGTGCCATCTGACCTTTTAGCAGGTGAAGTGTTGGAAGTGTCTGGGTCCAATCTCCTTTCCACAAAGTCACAGACATTGGGGTAAAACACATCTGTGGGAAGAGAGGAACCCCTGGGATTAAACTGAGATGGTGAAATGGTTGACATTAGGAAACAGGGGTGAAAATTTCCCCATTGTTAGATTTACTCTTGTAAATAATATGGGTTTAAACCCTTTGACTACTATTTTGATACTCAGCCATGAGGCTACTTGGATTGATACTTTCTTCAGGGTCTGATTTACTTTCTTGTCCCTTGTCCTCATGACCAAGCCAGGAGTGGTATTGGTTAGTCTGTTATCTTTTATCTTTTATTGTTAACAAAATCTCTACTCTGAGCTAAATATTGCTTTTTCTCAGAAGAAAATTCTTAGAAGGAAAAGCTTGGTTTTCACCCTGAAAATTTGAAAATTTGGAAACAGCTTTAAAATCCAGAAAATAATCATCAGCTAAATTACTCTAACATTTTTAAATTTCACCTATGGCACAAAGAGTCTAGACTGGATGAAAGAGCTGGCTCATTGATTTGGTTAATTCTGGTATAATTCAAATAATAACAGCTCTTCCATTTGAGACAGTATTTTCCAGAGCAGCACTGCACGTTCCTGGTGATGGTTGTGAGGAGAGTTTGACAATGCCCAGGTCTCCCTATTCCCACAGCCCAGGAGCACAGCAGGACTCATGGACAGCACCATGGCTTGCAAGCAAAGCTCTGCCACGGGCTGTCTTTTAGACCTTTACAATCAGCCATGAAGGACTTCTGGTGTGATCTACACGAGATGAATGCATGTGCTAAGGTTTGCAAAGGGGGTGAAGGGATTACAGACAGCTCATGGGCAGCTGCTGCTTGCAGCCCTGTGTTTTTTCCTTTAGAAATCCCAGAAATTTCTGGGATTTCTGATTTCTGCTAACAAGGAGAAGCAGGGCCCCCACATCGCTGGTGTCTTTCCAGTCAAGTACCCAACTCTGGGGCCTTTGAGCATTGTAGCCTTGGAGACAACTAAAAAAAATTGATAACTGAATCAATGCCAAGTGGAAAAATGAGACAAAGAGCCTTCCAAGAGCACAAAAAACTGAGATGAGACTGAAAAAAAAAATAAACAAGAAGAATGGTAGTCCTACTTCATTCTGAAGTGGAGCTCACATAAAACAAATGCTGATGGGTTTGCTTTCCAAGTGGAGCATGGGAGAGAGTGAACAAGGGAGATTGCGAAAGAAAAATCATCTGTACATTAAATATCTGGAGGGAGCATGCTGGAAACTCCAGAGTTTCCAAAGTATCCTGCTCTAGACTGCACAAATGCCTAGGAAAAAGTAAAGGTGTCTTGGATCAGGCAGCACCCAATATGTTTATGCAGCCCTGATGGGAAGAGACATGTTTATGCAATCTGCTTGCCAAAATTATATGTGCTGGAGGCTGCTAAGGAGGGGAAAGAATTTATTATTTGTAACAGTGCAGTGTTATATATGTATAAGAAAACCCACCTGAGTAAAACAGGTTCTAAGTAATTTCAAGCCTGGCTTTCACAAACTGGAGAGGAAAACCAGGGTGCGGGACAGAAAAGTGCTTTGAGTTGGATTTGTGCTTCACAGAGGCTCCACAGTGAGTCAGTGTGAGGAGGAATTGGGCACCAGAGTGTGTTGTGCTCCATGGAGGTGGCACTACTGTCCCACCCTCCCTCTCTTCCAACACCTCCATTCTCAAATGCCTGTCATGCAATAGAGGTCAGCAAGCCAGCCTCGCTGAACTCCATGTATTTTTTCTTATGGTGAATTCCCTGAATCAATGAACCAGCAAGTTTGTAGGTACTATGGAAAATAATATCGACATTATTCCATTCCTCTAATGGAATAATATCTATATAATGTCATTACTCTAAGATTGTGGCATCTCATCATTAAGTCCGAAAAATAAATAACCAAAAACTCCACAACCTTGGGTGTTTGAAAAATTGCAGAGCAATCCTTCTAGATTCTGCAGTGATTCTGAAAAGCACATTTTCTAGCCAGAGGCTACTTGCTCTAAATTTTGGAGCTGTATCTCCTTGCTAAATTGAGCTGGATTTCACTATTGAAGTGTAACTCATGTGCAAGGGCCTCATATAATCTGCCTCAAGGAATTATTACTGCACTTAAAGCAAATTGTTTTGCAAGCACTGGGTTTCTGTTTTGCAATAAATCTAGAGTTTCTTTGTCTTGCTTTATTTTGTTTCAGTGAACAACATCCACTAGTTTTCTTCCTGGGATGTTTGAAAAATTACTGTTTTCAAAGCAAGAGGTTTTGTTTGATTAAGTATAAATATCCTTGTATAAATTTGCATATGTCAAAATGCACAAAGAAAGGGAGATGAGACAGCACAGAGAAAATGAGGGGAGCAGATTAAAGGAGAAAAAGAGAGAAAATAGAATCTTTCTGTTTGAGTCACTGCAACTCTTTGACTTGCATTTGTGGTGTTTTCAAGGGAGCTTGAGATCCTGGTTCTCATGTAGAACTTGGGAAGATCCAGTTATCTAGCAGATAACATCCCCACTAGCAGATGATTTTGTGGACACATTGTCTGCATCTCTCTGTCTCCCTCACTTGGCTACAGCCAGAGGTAAGCACAGAAGTAGGGTCTTGCAGAGTCAGCTGAGTCTGTCATATTTTTTAATTAAATGTGGAAGTTCCTTTAGATATTGTTTTAACATTAAAAAAAAAAAATCAAGTTTTTAACAGGAGGATTTCTGCCACTTTCTTATCAAGTCAAATAAAGAAGTGGGGAGTGGGGTGAAGAAATTTACCTCTATCCCAGCGAAAACAAGGACAAGGTTTGGCTACTTTTATTTTGCCCTTTTCCCAGAAAGTCTCTCACGGGGTGATCCTAAACTCTCTGCCCATATCCCAGGGACTGGATCCTCACCAGCCCCATCCAGCTGCCTGGGAAAGCAACAATCATGAAGGCAAAAGAGCTTTGGTTGACATTCCCTGGAAGCAGGCAGTGAGAGTCCCATGGAAGTGGCCATTCAGCAGGGATCAGCAGGGCGAAGGAGAAAGGATTTTGGTGCAGGCTGTGTCCAGATGTGCAGCTGCAGTGTGGGGAATACCTTGCTTCACACAGCCCAGTTTGCACTTTATCGTGTGAAGCTGAATTCTTTGGGGGTTTTTCTTGGGCAAACAAAACATTGCTGTGCTATTCTTAAACCAGCACTTCCTCCCGCTGGAAAAGCCCAGGCACCTCAGCCTCCATCCTTGTTATCCAGCTCTTGGCTCCCCTGCTCAAGCAATGCATTTGTTTGATACTGTAACTCAGAAAAAAAAATAAAACGCAATAAAATCTTCAAAATATTTTATAGAGTGGATCTAGAAGTTTTATAGGCAGGGATCTTGGGAGCTTTTTGCCCTGTAGCTTCACTGAAATACTTTGTAACTGAAGAAATTTAAAAACAAATCTATCAAAGGATTTAATTTTCCATGATTTAAGCATAGTTTTAAGAACATTTAGCACTTACTAGCTTTGTGCTTTGTGTAAATGCATGAGCCGTTGCCAATATTATTTAATCAGTATCTGCATTAACTTGTATTTACCATCTGTTCCTGAAATGGAACCCCTGTAATAGGTCATGTTTAACATTAGATTAATGAAGAAAAATGGGCCTGCAATTACATTTTGTAGTAAACTGTTGTCTCAGCTCTACCTTTAGTGTCACTTACAGCAGGTGGGCAATGGCAAGGGATTTTGTGATGGTGCCTCAGCAGACAAAGTTGGTCACGGCCAGGTTCTGTGGAAGGTCACCCTCGGAGCCTGCCAGGATTATCTGCTGGGATAAGCTGGTCCTATTTCCAATGTGAGGAAAATTCAGTAGAATAGGGCACACTGGAATAAGGAATATTTGTCCTGCAAGGGACAATTCTACTGCTAAGTCAGTATTTTCAGGTGAAGTGTTTATTAAGATTTTTCAATTTCAAATAGTTGTTTTTGGAAGCATTTAGTAAAGAGTTCAATGTGTCATCTGACAACCCAAGCCATTTGTATCAAACAGGACACCCCAAACTCATGAGCCCTGAATCTGTGGCTGCTTCCAAGGGATTCTGTCTTACAAGCACAGCCCCAGGTGCACGGAGATGAGAGTCCTTTGAGGACTAGCATGTCACATTCAGAAGGAAAAGCCTGGTTCATACATTGTTTGGAAATTTGTTCCGTGCCTCCTAGAGAACATACAAACAAAAAGAAAGTAAAAACATACAAAAGAATATTCCAAGAAAATGTTGCAATGAAAGAAAATGACAGAGAACTTCCTCTGTTTGGATCAGTAAATACAAAGAAAATCTCTACAAACAAACTTCTTTCAGTAAAGATACGAGTGAAGTTCACAGCACAGGTCATGAGATCCTGGGCCATTACTTCCATTTTGGGAGGAATTTCTGGCAGAAGTTCCTCCCAGCCCTGGTGAAGGCTGTTGTGTGTTGTATGGCCAGGTCTCCAGCTGGCTGTAGGACTAACACACACCACCCCTGTGGCTGCTGGTTGCAGTTTCTTCAGGAGAAAACAGCTCAGTGTAGAAGCTGTAACTCTTCAGGGATAAAGAGGAAATATCTGCTATTTTAGATGGTTCTCATGCAACGCTGACACTGCCATGTCCAGGTCACCACTCAAACCCTGACGCCAGAGCATCAGCTGGGCCTGGTGGTCATTGTGCAATCAGCTGAGGGTCACTGCTCCATGTCCAGCAGCCTCAGCAGGAGGTTCAGCACAGCTGCAGAGGTCAAGTCCATCTGGGAGCTCTTGCTTTATGCCCACGGTATTTTCCCCTGTGTTTAATATCCTGTAGTTCACTGATTTAATCATGGAACTCTAGCCAAGATTACATAATTATTAAACACTCTATTATTGAACTCCTTTTAGAGGGATCTAGCAAAAAAAAGGAGAGTTTTCTCTCAACCTTTTATCAGTTGATGTTGCTATGAATGATGCATGTGAGAAAGTGCCTGTGCCCACGGTGCAGGCTGTGTGCTCTCTGAATGATCACGGCCATTAAAATGCAGAGGAGATTTTCCTCCTGAAAGGTAGGAAAAGGTAGTCTGTATTTACTGGTTCAGCTGAAAAATGAAAAATAGACATTTAAACCCCAAATTTAACAAAAAGGACATAATCAGCATCTCTCAGTGCCTTCTGTGTAAACTTGTGAGTGTTTTCAATACAAAGAACAATTATTTGATTTCTTTGCATGTTTAGTTGGAAGTGGTTTGCTTTTTCCGGCCATTTTTTGAGTCACATAATTGTGACCACACCAATGGCCTATTTCTTCATCAAGGCTGGTATTTCACTACAGCTCTCTGAAACAGAAATGTCAAAAGAGGGAATTAACCTGCTAAAAATGCGCAGAACCGCTTCTTTTAATTTCTCTCTCTTTCTTTTTTTTTCCTTAAGTCATTTAGGGAAGATCCAAACCCCAAGTCTATTAACAGGAAAATACAGAGGTCTCTTTGAACCTGGAACATTTTAGATCTTCATATGTTATTATAGAATATGAAATGTTTGAGTGTTTACTTTCTTACCTCTTTGGGCTTTGTCTGCTTATTTTCTTTAAATTTATTGAAAATCACAATTGTCACTGTGCTCCTTCCCTTGAGTTGCCAGGGGGAAGCATCACAGGCATTGTGAGCTCTTGTTCCTGAACAAAAGTAATGAAAATAATAAACTTCATAAAAAGTTGCTTTAGAAAAAAATAAACTTCCTAAAAACTTGCTCTAGAAACAATTTCTAACTGCTAGCTTCAACTCCTGGGCCTGCTAGCCAAGAACATGGATGCTTTTTTAATTCAGTGGAAATATCTAATTTTAACAGATGAAATAAATGGAGCTAGGCATGTAATAAGGACACTATTCAGCATAAATGCAGCAGAGATGGTCCAACAGAGATTACCTAATGAGCATCAGCTTGGCTGCTCTAGTTACGGACTGAAAACAAAGAGCTCCCAACATTCTGCATGAGTAACAGGCCCTCAGGAAATGCCCAAACCCAAGATTTCAAACATCAATGTCCAGTGCAGAAAATTTAATCTTTTATTTACTAGCACTGATGCTACTAGGGACTCCTTGTATGAGTATCAAGGAATCAGCCTTGTTTTTCACTGTCTTGAAAGCAAGTGAGGGTGGCCACCAGAGCACTTCCAGATGTTAAATGAACCCGCCACATTTCACAGATTCAAGGATTTCTTTTTAAGACCATTTATAGAAGCTTGGAAAGAGCACATGGTATAATTTTATTAAAATTTAGGGAGGAGTGTTTTATTTTTACAACAAATTGAAGACTTTACTTAGCTTTTTTTCCCGCCACTATTAACATCTACACTGCAAAAAGGAAGTAGCTCTAGGTACCTACAACTAACATTCTTACCATTATATTGATGGATTTGTATCAAGGAACATGTCCTAAACTTGGCTGTAGCAAAGCATCCAAACATTCAGCTGGGTCTGATGTTACTGAGAAGTTCACAGAATTTATAAGTTTTGAGGCTGCCACATTCAGTGCAACAAATTTCGTGATTCCTTTAAGGGTTAATTGCCAAACAGCAACAAGAGTTAAAGAATGACTTCTCATAAGCTCTGCAGAAAAGGGATGTCTCTGTGAAGTTTGGGGGGGACATACTGAGGTCACACATCCAGCCTGGAGCAGCAGCCAGGATGTTTTGTTGTGATGCTTCACCCAGCATTTGTGTCTCATGCAGAATGGAGGAGTACATACAAACAGTAAAAGGGAGAGAGGAGAACTAGGAGTACCCACACATTAAAGTAGGAGTATCCCATTTAAGATGAAGTTGAATTAATTCCTGTACTCTGAAGTTGGATTTAGTTTGATGAGAATTTGGAAAGAATGACCAGTGTATTTAGCAATTATCACGGCCTGCATTTTGCATTAACAGGCTGTCAATAAGCCAAGTAGTTTAGAGCTTGCTTAGTTCTGATTAACTTCTGTCTTTTAGGCAAACATTAACTCACTCCTGGCGTGCTCTGCTCTTGCAAGTGCTACCATGGCACAGACTAGATGAATGTGGAAGAGATTTAGCATGTCACGTTCTGCTGAAGATCATAGGTGTGCAGGCAGCAGCCAAGTGCTTGCCAAAGGCAACAAACCAAGGAAAATATAGAAAACAAACCCTCATCTGCTTAGTTAACCAGAACCAGGGTCCTACTGGGGGACAAGGGGCTTCTATGGCAACAGGCAAGCGACCAGGAGCTGTAGTGGTCACCCTGTGAGATGGTTCCATGCCACGATCATGGATATTCCAAGCAGCTTCTGCCTCGTGGAGCTGGTGACTATACAATAAAGTCATCTACAGGTCCTGATCTATAAATTATTCTCAGTAGGTGTTGAAAGCAGCTGTGTTGTTTATGCACATCTCATTTCTGCTCGACAGGAGTGAAGGTTAGTGTGGGTGCTCACAATGAGATCAGTAAATCAAAGAGATCAGTAAATCAAAGCCCCACATGCAGCAGGGTGAAGATGCATCTGGAGCTGAGCTTTAGTTCCCTTCTTTTCCTCTTTTTCACCCACAAAGACTCTAATAAAAATAACCTCCTGTCATCCCACCTGGGTACAAGACCAACCCTACAGCTTCAGTAGTGGCACTGCCTTCATGGAAAAAAAACAAGGGTCTCTCCTGAAACTTTAGATAACTTGTGACCTTTTGGAAGCTCCAGAACACAAGGATGGAAATCTACCATTCTAGTTATTAATAACTCTGAAAAAAAATTGAATTGTGCTGAAGAAAAATGGCAACTCCTGTTCTTACCTTCCAGGTGCTCGGAATAACATTGCTGAGCTTCAGGGATGAAGGGAAGAAACTGTTTCTGCCTGATGCAGTTAGATACCGAGTCTCCAGGGATTCCAAAAGCTGCACAGAAACATGGAGGGGAGAGGAAATAAATAATTTTTAAGGAAATAAAATCAGACAAGCCACCTTTATCCTTTTCCACTCAAACAAGGGAGCATACATGTAAGCACAGTTAGTTTTTTTACACAGAATATTATTAATAGAAGTGATTTTTCAGTCAAGTATTAGTCTTGTTCTAGGAGACAGAAATCAACATAATGCACAGGACAAAGCCCAGGGCCTTTTATTGTGTTCCTTTGATGTATAGAAGGGCAGCTGCTACTGGGAAGGGCACTGCAGCACTCAAAGGAATCCATCAGACCTTCTAAAGAGTTGCAAAGTCAAGACAATCAGGTTGATTATAAAGAAAGGAATTTTATCAACTGTTTTTATTCTGTTCACCTGTGAGAGCAGCATCTGACCAGCAGACATGAAAACAGTCTCTACACTGTAAAGTTTTTACCTAGTGTGAGTGAAATCCTTCAGCTGAGGCACAAGAGCCCTTTTTGAAGGGGAAAGGTTACTTTCTCATCAGTGTGGTGGGAATTTGGCATCCTACTCCTCTGAACAATATGAAAAATCTCAACCTGAGACTCACTCCGGCATAAATCTAACAGCACCCAAATATTTCCCCTGATGGAAACCTTGGAGATCCCAGCATGAACTGCAGCAGATGAAGCAGAAGGACCATCACCATAACCCTCAATGACGTGGGTACAAAAGCTAATTAATACAGTGCTTTAATCAAGAGAAGTTTTACACCAAAAAGTGGTGCACAAAGAAAGGCTGTGAGCTTTCCTTCTGCAAAGGGAAAACAGCTCTGGAATTAAATCGATAGGCTCAGGCTCTTTGCCACAGTAAATCTCTCCTAAATCCTTTCACCCCACTCCAAGGCTGGGAGTGGGAGGTGCAGGACAGGGTAGGGTTAGCCAAGACTTCCATTGCTCCCGAGGGAGCTGGGATTGCTACAGCTGCTAAAACGAGGAGTAGGATTTATGCTGCATGTTTGGAATAGCACTTGTGTTAAGTAATATATACTTCTTAAATTATAATTTTTTTTTTTACTCTAGTGCATATGGCATGGCTGTACCATTCCTGGGGTAAAAAAGAAACCAACCCACAATTTAGCTGTTTCAGATAAATACACACAAAATTTCTGCACCATGTGTGTGTTGCTGTCCCAATGAGTTTACAGTGCTAGTTGTGTCTGAGGTTTCTGGCTGATCTCTTGTTTACCCTTTTGATAACAATGCCAGGCACTTCCTACAGTTGCACTGCATCCAGTAAGGAGTCGATGGGAATTTCCTGATTTACACCAGCTGTGACTTCACACAGGCATTTAGTGGAAGTATTACGTGTTTCTTGCAGTGGAAAAAATAATCTCAGTGCTGAAGATGCTTTATTATTCAGTAGTATGTCTGTATACAGAAAAACGTGATGTCCTGTTGTTCTTTACATTTTTAAGAAGCTACAGGTGACTTAAGGGGCAGAAAGTTCCTCTGTCCCTCCAAGAAGAGCCATGTGAGCCAGCTAGTGTGCTCTCCCTGGAAGTGTTTATAGAATAATGGATTACGTGATACAGAATCCATAGGTGAATTCAAGTTATGAAGTTATAGCTGCGTTTACGTAATTCAGGTTATTTATATCAAGTTTAATATAGCCACGGTCTCAATCACTGTTATTTGAACATATTTATTTAAAAATTAAAGAATGTCTTAGGTTGCCTGCCAGCTGTATCACAGCCACATCAGTTATCGTTCAAGAGATCAGTCATTCAAATTCAGTGCATGACAAAGTGTAGGAAAAAGAAATATTCCCACAAATGCAAACATTATGAGGAAAGTGCTTTATATATTGTGAGCCACAAAGTGAGCTGGCTGTTTTAACTGAGACATTCACTGCTCTCCCCATGTTTATAAATAGCGTTATGAAGGGTGTGTCCTGTGTTCTAAACTATCCCAAGAACACAATTTAAATATTCCACAATTTTTGTGTTCATTTACATGAGAGAATATAATGCTAACGTTCAGATTTGGAAGCCTGCAAAATCCCATATTGTCTCAATGGAAACAATTATGGTGAAAGCAAAGCAGGAGCAAAACTGACTTCTAAAGCCGTGGGTGACACCAGAAGTCACAGAGCTCCACCACGCACCAGAGCACAAACTTCCACCTCGCTCACTCAACTCTTTCAGGAAGGGATTGTGTGTAAAAAATGAACCTGTGCCTTGATTCCTGTGACAGGTCAATTTGGTTTTAGTGTAATACTGCTGGGGAGTTACCTTTCAGGCTGATCAGGAGAGACAGAAATAAATAGTGAGGGAGAATAAGGAGACACAATCCAATTAGTCAGGCGGGAGGTGATGTCAAAGGCAAGTTTCAATTACAGCGAGATTATTAACTGTGATCGTGTTAGCCCAAGATAAATACACTCAGCCTAATACCAGACATGCAAATACTCTCAGTCTGGCTCTAGACATGCTAATTTAAGCCTGTGTTGAGGAGTTGCTATAAGGAAGTGTTGGGCACACAATGCCCAGAGGAACCAGTCAGAGCCACTCACAGTCATTGGGGCTCCCACAGTGGCAAAGCCAGCACGGTTTTCCCTGTTTCAACAGCCCTGAGGGGATCACACAAGGGATGAGCCAGGAGCTGACCAGCCCTTTTTTGCCTGGGAGTGGTCACTGTGCATAAACCAGGGGAGGAGTAGACACAGGGCTGTGGTCTGTCTGGAAGTACCACAGAATCACAGAATGGCCTGGGCTGGAAGGGACCTTAGAGCCCATCCAGTGCCACCCCTGCCATGGGCAGGGACACCTTCCACTGTCCCAGGCTGCTCCAAGCTCTGCCCAGCCTGGCCTTGGACACTTCCAGGGATCCAGGGGCAGCCACAGCTTCTCTGGGCACCCTGTGCCAGGGCCTCCCCACCCTCCCAGGGAGGAATTTCAGTCACACAAAACACAAGTTTGGACTAAAGGAATACAGAAAGCTGAGTACACTGCCAACTAAACTGGATCCACTGATAGAAACTATGGGTATCTACTTCTCTCGTTGCTCCTTGAAGATTATTTATCCTCCATTTGACAAAATTTAATTAACTGACTAAATCTGCATCAACCAAACACCGACTTATTCTATGAAGACTTCACGATTCTCCCTTTTTGCTGATCTCTAAGAATCCCCTTCATATGTTATGCCTCTATACTTGTGCAAAATTATATATAACATCACTTAGAGGTCTAATAAACTTACATAACCAGCTTTGGTAAACTGGTGTTCAAAAGGACATTTTTGAGATTGAGACAACATAAAAAATGTTGAAATCTGAAATATGTCATTTAGGTTCTATCTGAAACAGGACTTTTGCTGCCATAATTTTATTGGTTAGGAAGATCTAAAAATCCATACCTAACTAGCAAGGCTCAGTTGAATAGCAACCTAAAATCAGAGTAATGATTGTATAAAAGCCACACTTTTGGCAGTTTAATTTATGTCCTGTGGGGATCCTATGTAGTTATTCTGCCATTTTAAGTTCCATCTCTCCCAACAACACTGTGGATACAGCTGCCTATCTTAAGTTTGCAGGAAGATCTAGAGAAATTATTTTAAGTAATATCTTTAATTCAGTCAATGTTATGGGTTGGAGAGTTACAACTGATAGATGATTTTGTCTTGTGTTGTCAATAAATGATAGAGTTTTTGTTTCTGAAGGCAAATTCTTTTTAATAAAAAAAAAATTAACAACACAGAGGTGTTCTAGATGATGTCATCTGTTTGTAGGGAGTTTCATTCTTTGTTATTTTTATGCAATACTAAAAAAAAGATGCCAAAAATCTGTTCCCAGGTTCCATTTTCTCTTTTAAAAATAATCTAGGACAAAGTGAACCCTTTCTTCTTGACACAATTTCTCATGACTGTGATCTCCTTAGAACAGACAAAGAGGAATTCTTTCCAGTTCTTATGAACAGAGGTTCTCTTTGTTTCAGGGATGTCTCCATTTTACTATTTATATCTACTTTAGAGTTCTAAACAAATATCAGCACGCCACATAAATTAAGAAGATTAAATAGGGGCAACACTAAAAAAAGCAAGCCAGGCTTAACCCCAGTGTAAAGGATGAATTAAGCACAATGACATCAAACAGGAGCAGGAAACTTGGAGAAGCAGTAGGTGATTACTGTGTCTTAATTTATGGGAAGGATTAGAGTGTAAGCACCTGAAGAGGCACACAGACTAGAAGAGGTGCTTTTCTCTGCAGAATGGTTATGCAATGTAAGACAAGGGCATCCTCTGCCTGCCCATCTCACTGCAAACACTCATCCCTGGCCACAGGAAGCCTAAAAACTTCTGGTGCTTTAAAACCCTTTTTTCTCCATTGCATAGTAGTGAGAAATTCAGCCCTCCCAATAAATAACATCAAGCTGCCCCTTTTGTTCAACACTGTGTTCCCTTGTTCCTCTCTTCAATATTAACTTCAGCTCCACGGGGCATTACCACATCGAGCATCAAGGACTCCAACCTGTACTCCATCCATCCCCCCCGAGCTGACAGAGGTGCAGTGAAAGCTGTGCCTGGCTGATGCTGGGCCTCGGTGATTTTCCTCGGGGCTGTTAAAGCTGTAGCCAGTGATGGATGGGATCCAGCCTGACCTCCTTCCAGCCTGTCTTAGCAGCTCCCCTCTTGGTGTGGCCCCTCTGACTTTTCTGGGTTTAAATATGTAAAGTGCAGCTAGACTGTTTTCTCTTTCCTCTCCCAAAAAGATTAAAGCATGAATGAGGGGAGAATGATTGCTTAAAGGCAGGGCATATCTGTGATGTTTTGAGACACACCAGAGCACCAGGAATTTGAGATTCTCACTACAGAGCTTTCTACAGCCAAGGGTTTCAAAAGGACCCACCAAGAGCTGTTGCAAGGAGCGGCCACAGCTCTGTCACTGAGAAGACATGTGAAAATCTTTTAAAAAATATTTTTTAAAATATTTTTTCCTTTCTAATAAATAAATGCATATCCATTTTTGAGACACCAACTGCCTCTTAAAACTTTCCAAAGCATCTTGTAGGTCTTGAACTGAACCTTCTAGCACAAAGTTGTAAAGGTATAAGGTACAACATTTTGTACCTTGATTTTGGTATCTCTGTGGCTGTAGTTGGCTCCAAACTAAACTTTGTCACGTGAGAAAATGAAAAGTATCACACAAATTCTTTGCCTTGATCAAAAATGACAATAGCTGCATTGCTTCTCTTCTGGCAATGTGTTACATTGTATTAAACCCACATTTTTACCTATTAATTGCAAAGGATATTATTTTGCTTTTCTCTCTTTTGGATTGTCCTCGTTGAAACTTCTGGGAGTACTTCAAGAAACAAAGCAAAATTGATTGTTCCATTTATTCATATGGTCCTTCAGTTTTCAACAACACATTTAGACCAGTAACTGAAATGTTTTGTTTGACCACACCAAATTCATGCATTCTGATAAACTGTTGCACATATCTTACTCTTGTCTCAACATGCTTGGAACAGTATATGTAAAAATATCCTTAAAAGAGGGGAAAGTCACAGCAAGAGGAGAAAAAAAAGGGAAGACAGAAGTGACATATTAGAAATGAGAAATGCTACTAAAAAGAAATATATCTTTTCTTGGCATAAATAAGAAGCTTCTTTTTCATTGCCAAAGTCAAGTCAGATTACATTTCAGAGTTATGCAAACCTCAAAGTTTTGCCTGGAGGAGATCCTGAAAGAGAATTTGAGGAAGGCTCATTCCAATTCCTGCTATTTGATCCACAAAGGAGAAACACTGGTGGCATCAACTCAGCACACGCTGGGATGCTCTTGGCCTGCCATCCTTGAAAGACGAGAAGAATTGCTGGTGGGGAAGAGGCAAGTGGTCTGGCATCAACTCAGCACACCCTGGGATGCTCTTGGCCTGCCATCCTTGAAAGATGAGAAGAATTGCTGGTGGGGAAGAGGCAAGTGGTCCCCAGGCAGGGCTTCCAGTGAGCCCAGACACAGCACCAGCCTCCACCAGCAGGATTCAAAACTCACTGTTAGTTGGCTATTTTGCATCAGTGTTGCAGTCATCTCCTGTATTTTTTTTTTATTATTCCATTTCTCATTACTAATCAGGATCCTTTCGTGCACTTGATAACAAACATTATCAGTTTAACATAACAAACCCACCAGTTTCTGTGCAGAAAGGTAGAAATGACCTTTTCTTTCTTAAGTCCATGTTCTAGTGCCAGCATGACAGGCTTTTGACTGCAGTGGGATGTGTTTTGTTTGCTTGACATTCCAGCACTTGACTGTGTGACACCAGGGAAGATGGAAACGATGCTTTTGGCACTTGCATACTTGGATCATGCTACAGCTTGCCAGGGGGAAAGGAACAAAACCTGAGCCTGCAGGGACATCCTGTAGTAATGGTCTTTTAATCCAAACAGAGCAATCATTTATCTGTCAGACTGAAAGAATTTAGACAACATTTTAAATAGCTTCTCTGCTTGTCTGTAGCATAATGAGCACAAATCTGCCATTTTCTGCAGTCTCCTACACCAAGAGAGCACGAGAGCAGCCCCTACACTTTGAGGATTGTGTCAATACAACTTTAGTGCTCCTTAAATAGATTTCCCCAGAGCACGTCTCCTGAAACATTTTCTCCTCCCTGACAGAGTGGATCTTTATCATGTCCCTGCTTAAAAACAATTTGCAGAGTCTAAAGAGACAAAGGAATTGTTTAATATCCTTATTTATTTTTTCTTATGCTTTTAGACTTATTATTCTTTTCTGATTTGCCTTTGCTGTGGTGTACAGCACCAGCTGTAAGACTGCCTATGGTCACATCATCCCAGGAGCAACAGCAGGACAAAAATAATGTCCCATTGCTGCTGGGACATTTAATTTGCCTCTGCTAGCTGAGAGATTAGTCATTGGACTAAGAATTCCAAGAATTCCATGTTTTACAGGACACAGACTTGCAGCTCTGCACACCTCTTCTTTCTGCAGCATAACAGAAGGGGGGAGACTACCTGGGAGAGCCAACTTTGAGAAGAAAGATTCTCTGACTCCTACAGGGCTCTGAAAATACTTGAGCAAATCATAAAAGGTGGCCTGAACCCATGGCCCAGAATGGGAGACAGACATTTACCCTGCCTTTTCTTTATTACAATGAAATATCAATATAGATCTACAAAAGCCATTTTCTCAAGTCAAAAGAAAACTTCAAATGATTAGACATTTGATCTGTTTTTTAAACCTATCAAAATCCCAGGGTTTGTAAATGTTTCCTCAGCTTTAGACCACCTCTTTAGGCTTTTTAATTTTGTATTTTTGATATTATTCAAACAAAGGGAGATTTTTAATTTTTTTCTGAGAAAACAGAGGAAAAACAATAGAAGCTCAATGATGCGTGTTCAGTGTTCTGTGAAAAGCAAACTTGTAAAAATTGCATCCTGGGATAACCTAATTATTACCTTGCAATTATTATTCAAGCCAGCCTATCCAGTTCAGCACTGGAAGGATGGGTTTGCTCCTGATTGTCACTGAGAGCTCAATAAAGGTAAAGCCTGATATTTTCTGGGTCATGCTCTCTGAAAAGATCTTCTAAAGAGAATGTTGAAAAGTCTCACTCACAGTGTGAGAGCCAGAACCCCATTTACCTTCAACTTCTACAGGACTGAGAAAGCCCCCTAAAGAATAGCAATGGGTTATTTAAAGACCAAAGCAAATAGATCTAAGTAGATACAGGAAACAGATAAAATGTCTCTTGATTATGCCAGGGGAGATTTAGATTGGATATTAGGAAAAATCTCTTCATGGGCAGGGTTGTCCAGCCCTGGCACAGCTGCCCAGGGCAGTGGTGGAGCCACCATCCGTGGAGGGATTTAAAAGCCCTGTAGATGTGGCACTTGGGGACATGGGTCAGTGGCAGCCTTGAGATTGCAGGGGGAATGATTGCACTCAGTGATCTTACAGGTATTTTCTACTCTTCCCACCAGGTGTTTAAGCCTATAAAGATTCAGATCAGCGTCAGCCAGCTCAGGGCAGGGATGTATCTTTGTATATCCCATAAACTTTTGTTGTTGGGGGACTTGACTACACCGTGTGTTTGTAGGCAAATATAACCCAGTACCATGCCTACCCCAGATTCTCTGCAGTTGTTTTTTCCCTTAGAATTACTCCCACACCAACCATGGCTAGACAGCCTCCAGTTTGCTCGGATCAGGGGGAGAGAGGGGCTGGTAAAATATGACGCCAATACGTGCTGGATCCTGCAGCCAGAGTCCAGAGAAAGCCTTGAGACAAAACCAGCACCCTCTGTGGTCTGAGACCTCCACAGCTCCAAGCTGTACTCCTGCCATGACTCCAGACCACTGCTGGGATGGGTTTTATAGGGATGCAGTGACATCAACAACCAGCATCGTACGTAACCGTGGCATTTTCCTAAGCTGTTACAGATGTAAATGAATAAAATCAAACCTTCTCCTAGCACTGAACCCCCTTTGTGGGCACGGGGCTCCCTCAGTGTGAGGCTGTTTATTCTAATTTACTGTGCTCTTGGCTGTGTTCGTGAGGATCAGGACACCCAGGGAGAGGGGGCTGTTTTCCTTTAATTTCTCCCGGAGCCTTGGGCTGCAGCAGAAGCTCCCCTGCCTCGCCAAGTGTGCTGTTCCTCATGGCAGCTCATCAGCTGGGAAGGTGTCAACCATGCTACAACCCAGCAGCAAGTTTATAAAGAAACGTAGAGGGAATAAGAAATTAAAAGACCTAATCTGGAAGAAATGTATGTATTACTCCTGTTACTGAAGCAGTGGAGACAGGCCAAAACAGACGAAAGAATAATATGACCTCTAGAAAATTCTGAACAACTGTAGAAGCTAGACCTATTTAAACTTCCAAAGGTGACCTGCCACTACTTTGACCCTAATATAGAGTGAAATGTACAAAAAAACCCCAAACTGATACTAGAGGATTTAAAAGAAAAACCCTATTAAACAAAGACAGACTGAAAGACTGGAAGCTGAAGCCACATACATTCAAACTGGAAAATGGGTGATGACTTTTCCTCGGTAGCAGTCAGTCACTGCAAGAACTTCTCATGAATGGTTTCCCCATCACTTAAAATTCTTAAACAAAAGCGGATGTCTTTCTAAAACGTATCCTCTTGTGGAATAATGCAGTCTGCCCTGGATTACATAGGAAGTCAAATATTCCCTTCTGGCCTTCACCTAGGAATGGTTATATTCCTGTTATGTAAAGTTACTTGTTCCTACGGAGCAAGTTTGTCCCCTCCCCACTCGAAGTGATATTTTCAAGACATCAAATGAAACCAGACAAGGTGTGTTTGATAAAAATATGCTGTCAGCTTGACATCTGTGAATCACAGCTGTACCTGCGGGGTTCTCGGCAAGTAAATCTTGAGACAGAGGTCTTAAAGCACCCCAGGTAAACAGCCAGCGCTGTGTCACACCCCTGGGTGCAGGTGTGCCATCCTGGGCTGTTCTGGAGGGGACAGCCACCACCTTTGGCCCTTTTCCCAGTCCTTGTGCTCCCCAGCGATGATGGGGAGGTGATTTGCACTCACACTACAGTGACTGGTGTGTGCCTGTCTCATTTGCACAAACAAAACACAACCAATAAATAAATGAGTGCATTTTCTTCCTGCCTTACAGATGTTGTTGCAACAGCTTTGCAGAGAACTTGCAGGTGGGCTTTGGACTCCTGTTGGGTCCCACTGCAGAGACTCCCACACAACAAACCCTTGCAGGTGTTTCCCACATCGCTGTGATCACTCCTTTCGAAATACATCTTGCCCACAGCTTAAAAAAACCACGGCCTGGCACTGCTGCTTGTTTGCCTTTGCTTTAACTGCCCACCCACACCGCACCAGAGGGTGTTTTATGGTGTTTAGGAAGGCCATGGGTACAATGTGAGGCTTTGAACAGCGAGGCTTCCCTCAGAGCAGGAGGTGCAGCGGGGAAAGGTGACCCGGGGATGTGGTTACATTTTTCACCCTGACCTCCCTTTCCAGGAGCTCTGCTGTGATGGTTGGCACCGGCTGCTCTCCCACCTGCATCCCCTCAGCCTCCCAGCAGACAACTGCACAAACCTCAGCCTGTCTCCAGCTAATTGCAGCTGTAAAGCGGAGGTCAACCCAGAATTACACACGGCATCTTATTAAGCACCTCCTGATACCTAAAATTAAGGCAAATGAAAGAAAATTTCCTAAAACACTTCTATGGTCACAGGCTGTATAGTTGACATGAATTTGGTAAGGTTTCCTAGGCTACAAGTCTATACTTCCTATAACCTTTTGGAAAAACTTTGATTTATTTTCATTCTGCTTCTGTAATAATTACTGATACCCCATGAAGCAGTCAAAAGAAGCAATGAAAGCAGGGCATAGGAAAACAAACCCAAAATACTTCCAGCCTAATGTAGATGGAGGCTGTACATAATTTTCTTCTCAATTCTTATTGTGATCTAATAGCTAAATTAGACTTTCAAAGTGTTGTGGAAGTCAGAGGATTATATTGGACAGTGCTAATTACTTTAACTAAAATGAATTTTAACTTAATCTCTGTTAATGTTATTATAGTAACAGCATAATGCTGTTTTTTTTCTTCAAGATATGGTTTAGAAGCCACTGTGAGTTATTTGGATGCTGCTTTCCAAACTCTGGGCTTTCACTTTTCAATATCGTCATTCACTGGGTAGGCCAGCACTTGCCAAATTCTAGCCCACTCCTTTAGAAGCGGAGCCCAAAACAGACAGGGCCTCACTCACACCTAATTGCTTTTGGAAAATAAACATTTTACTTCATATTTCCAACGCTCTGCCTGACAACATGGTAGGTCCTCCATGCGTGGAGGGAGATTAACGAGGGCTGGAGAACCTACCAGACCCATCAGACACCTGCTACAAATGGGTGGGAAGAGCTGCTACCTCGTGCTACCTATTTGCCTGAACTAGACAATCAGCTTGGCAGAGGATCCCAACTTTTAAACATTTAATGTCTCGTGCAATAAATCCTACCTCTACTGTGAAGCTTAAAAAGTCCTTTTTTCACAGAAAAGTTTTGCACAGGAAGCAGCACCGGTAACTGTAGGAGTTCCAGGGTGTTCCTGACGTCCAGCAATTCTCTACAGTTTCCACAGGACAGCAATCTGCACATTTTTTTCCTGGTTGCCTGCTAGAAGAAAGAAAGTCTTTATATTTTTGGTACAATAGATGCCTTGAAGTGAAAATCTTTGTAGCCAAAAGCTCTGTAGAGCATGTTCCTGCTATTCTGTGCAGAAATTCTGTGTATTCGCTTCCAGTTGGGTTAATTCTAAGCAGCATTGAGGCCTCAGAATGAGGACTTTTAATGCACAGATGTGTTATGCATAGGAGCCCTAAATTCCCTGGTTTTTGTGATTTCCAGTATTGTAGTGGGAATAATAGAAGTTTCAGAAGAGCAGCTCTAAGCAGACATCCTTCCAGTCATAATGGATTGGTCAAGGCAGGTACCACAGACTAATGAGTTTAGTCCATATTCCTGAAATTAGGCTGCTAATTAAATATATTTCCTTAATTATATTATTTATCTGAAAGGTAAAGTTCTTATGTACTTCAGTATTTTGTGTCTCCTCAGATAATATCCTGCATAATTTCTCTTAATAAATTCTTCCCCCCCAAAAAAAAGAATGTCTTGATAGATTAATGAATAACACTATTTTCCAATCTCTCTCATTCATCTTTCCCCCTGGACACCTTGGTCTTCATACCACGGTACTCAGGCAGCTTTTATCTTGTTTATATTTTAATTTCTTTTTAACCCAGGCATGGTAGGTGTTTAAATGATAAGATACACTGCCCTAGCCCCTTATTTAGAAGTTCTAAAAATGTTCTTTCACCCACAAAGCACAGGTCAACTGCATTTGAGATAATTGCCCTTAAACAAACCCAGCACATTCTACTTTGTTTTGCATCCCTGTTAACGAAATTTTGGATGGGCAGAGAGAAATGTTGAGCTAGGAACTGGACGTCTGTATTAAGGAAAGAGGGAGATGGAAAAGGAAAGAAGCAAAAATATAGGAACATTAGAGGTTTGCAGTAAAGATATAGTATATAAGGGGAGGGAATACAAGAAACTTCTTCAAGATGTTAAAATATATCAAAATATCTATATAAAAATATACAGAGCCTTTGGATGGCTCATAAGTTGGCACCTATGCTCAAGCTTTTGTAAAAAATATATTGCTTAAATAACAGAGAAACTATATCCTCTAATGCTACTGTAATCAGCCCAGATGAAATTAATGTTCAGGTCTGAGAAACTCTGAATATAATTATATAGATATAAAGAACAACAAAACTGAAATGTGGGTTCGTGTTTATCAGTACTAGAGAGTAGCATCATTTGGAGGTTGTTAGCTTGAAATAAATTTATTCCATGTAATGTCACCTCAGACAACTTTGCTCTTTTATAATTGAGCTTAAATTTCATTGAAGTCTTTGGTATAGACAATAGATTTGGCTCTCAAATGCTGAAACAGTAAGTGAAATACTTTCAAAATGAGTTTTTCAAACAGTTGGGACAAAAAAAGATGACCTGTACACAGATAGTACAAAACCAAATAGAATTGTTTTCACAGGCAGAATCCTTTCTCTTTTCCCGGAGAGGTTTTAATTTGTTCTCTCTACGGCATTACTGCCTCATCACCCAAATAAAGTCAGCTTTGAACACCAAATAATTAATAAACCCAAGCCCACTGGTCTTCCAAAGCCCTTTAACTTCCTGAAGAATCCATTTCCCACTGAGTCCTCTGCAGAATGATGTTACTCTTAAGTTGCAGTGGAATTAGAGCAACACTTTGCCTTTTCCCCCTTTCCCAGCTTCAGGAAAACACTGCCAGGATCTGCAGCCTCTCACCCTCCCACGAGCTCTGGCCTCCTCAGCAAATTCTTGCTGCTGTCTTGTCTTCAGGTAAAGCCTTAGATGTGCAGGCTTATCTCAGTGATTTAAACACAGCTACCTAAGGATGTGATGGATTTCCTTTGCTCGCAGCCTTCCAGTCAGGAGCAGATGGATATCTCAGGGACATGTTATAGCTCAGACAGAGAGAGGTGCCTGATGCAGAAATTACAGGGTCAGACTCCCAGACCTGTGTTACGTGGGAGGTCAGGCAAGGTGAGCTGGCACTTCAAACCAGGGCATCTGCACTGTAAATCTCAAAGATAGCTGCAGAAGTATGACAGGCACCAGGAATTTAATGGAAAGCATTTGCTTTTTCTTTTTGTCTGAGCTGTAACCCAAGGCTTTGCCTTTCTGCCCCATCATTTTGAAAGGAAATTAATTTCCCTGCTCACTAGTTTTACTGAAATTATTTAAAGCAATTTCTCAGCTACCACTTACTTGAGCATAACAACTTTCTTAACCCCAAAGCTCTCTCATTTCAACACTTCCCTCCGAAAGGAGCTCCACCTGAAACAAAATTAATTTCTCTACCTTTCAACTCAGAACTCCCTATTCAGCTTTAATTGTAACCCTAGGGAAGAGGATTTCCCTCTCGTTTTTCTTCATATTTTTTATGTTATGCTTCTTATGTACCAATATCTTCTGAGCGCCAGGCAAGGACAGCCCATGCCACATTTACCTTCTCTAAAAGACTCTGCGGAGGAAGAGTACGCACAGAGGAGGCTGGACCTCACTGTGGGGCCATTTCTGGGCTTGGGGAAGCACGCAAAGAGAAGGAAACAACCCTAGAAAAACAAATCTCCGGCTTTGTAACAAAACAAGCCAAGGAAGTGCCAGGTTATCATGACACAGAAACAACTGAAAAATAGTAAAGGAACTGACATTTGCAGCATGGAGAAAAGGGCTCATTCCAAACACAGTGCTGGGGTGAAACTGGAGTCATGTAGCTCCTGACAGGAATGGGACCAGGCTGGTTACCTGCTAAAATACATCTTGGAGAGCTGTGAGCTGAAGGATCCTTGGTGGGGTGGCAGCAGCTGCCCAAATTTCTGAGCATGGGGCCTTTATGAGCTGAGCACTTTAATGAGCATGTTTTCTTTAGTGTTTATTTTCACAGAGTCAGACTGATCTCATGTTCTAAGAATGAAACCCTGGCATGGAAGTGGCATATCTGCTGGTTAATGTCAACAGTTGATGTGCAGACAGCAAACAGGATTTCATATTGTGGTAAAAGCTGAGTTACTATTTGCTTTAATTCTCTTTTCTTTGTGTCAGACACATTAAGAGTAAACAGTAAAAGAATTTCATTTTTACTGGAAAAAAAAAAGGAAAAAATACTCTAGTAACCCTAATTCTACATGTTGAAGAAAAATGTTATATCTACCTAGTAAAGAATAGCTTGAAAAGTCCTCTGCAAAAGATGTCATAATAAAAGACCCTAGTGATTTGCACAGTACTGAACTGTCAAGGAGGGGAAGAGCACACTTAACTGTGAATGAACTACCCTGTAGCAGAATGAAAATCCTCCCTGACTTAAACACAGGCAAGGCCAGATTGAGTTATCACACCAAGCAGGCTCAGCGAGTGTCTAAATCTCACCAACAATGGAAACCCTGCCCTGTGTTAGCAGCCCAGCTCACCTCCGTGCTGATCACATGGATGGTCACAGGAGATCAAACCATGATGTCCCAGCTCTGGGAAGAACTGGGCAGTTTGGACTCCCACTGCTGTTAGGTGGTGGTGCTCAGAGCCAGCAGGGTTCAGTCTTAGGCTCAGAAATACAGAGATTAATGACACCCACCGCTGGCACAGCACTTCTGAAACACCTGTGACACATCCCACCCTGGCAGGGAAATGGAACTGCTGACCTAAGAGCCTTTTCCACCCCCAGCTTCTGGGGTTTTATGAATTGTCAGTCACACCTAGGGGTGATATTGCTATAAAACCCCAGCCATGCAGGAAAGCTGGCAGGGCAGCTCTGTGGTTTTAGGCTTAGCTGTGTCTGAAAGACTGAAAGGAGGTAGAAGGCTTAAGGATTGGTGTTGACAGTTGCTTTCAAATTTATGCAAAGACAAAATCCAGTTACACAGACAACAAACTCACCAGCAGTTTGGGCTGTGGGACAGATGCAACTGAAAAAAACAATGAAGGGAAAAGGAAAATAAACCAAATTCCCTTTAAACACTACCTGTGTGGAGGAGAGACTGGTATGAAAGTGTTGGCAAAGACTGCTCTGTGTTGCAAGAGGTCCCCAGAGCAAGGCAAGGGAGCTCAGGCAGGCTCTGTACCCACTGCTGGCTCTCAGTTCAGTGGAAGTAATTGAACATGGGTTATCCACACCACCCTACCTGGCCACTGTGACCCTGACACTGGGGCAGGGCTCACTCTTCAGTGCTTGTTTCTGCATGAGAAACCTTCTTTGTTTCAAGCACAGTAAGTCTAATAAAGCAATAAAAATAAGTATGAAACAGGGAGACAGAACTGATTTAACCTTCCCCTCCAAAATCCTGTAATGGGAGAAGGAAATGCTGGAAACCAGGTCTTCAAATTGTACGCCAACACCCTAAACCTGTGACTGCCCTTCATCTCACTCTGTAATCATCAAGCAGATTTGTTATGTTGCATTTACGTGGCATGACATCTGTATTTTGTGGTGTGTCACCCGTATTTGTTTTAAATCATGCTATAGACAGGAGCCACTCAAAGTGCAGAGCTGCTGAGCAGTCTGAGGCCCTTTAAATGAGATTTCAGTCCAGGTCCCTCTCCACCATGTTCTCATGTTGGGAAAGGGTGTTCAGAGCTGACATGGCTTTCCCAGGTGTTTCCTACAGGGACAGAGTGTGGAGTGAGCAGTTAATCATGAGTGCATTTGAGTGTCCTGAGGTCCTGGCGTGAAAGCTGTTACAGACACTGAAAAAGTGTTTAATAATCAGAGCCCCATGTCCTGAGTGCAGCCTGGGTTCACAGGAGTTCACACACCTCTGAAGGAGTTCAAGCCAAAATGTAAGGAGAAGCTGCAGCTTCAGGGGCTGTGCCTTGCTGGGACTCCCTCCCAGGAAAACCCATGAAAAGTGTGTCCAAAGTGCCCTTTGAGTGACCCAGGCAACGCTCTGGAGAGGCAAACAGATCTCAGAAGGTGCCCAGGGAAACTCCCCTTCAGATCACCACCCAGGGATCCCTATCCAGGGACACTCAGCTCCAGATTTTCATTCTGCACATACAAAGTTAGAGCTGCTCACAGTCAACAAAAAAGAGACTTTTTATCACAACCAACTCACATACATATCATTATTTTTGAGAAGACATGTAACAACCATCCTCATGAGAAATTAGATTAGGGGCTTCCAACTCTCTGGAAATGCACTGGCAAGTCAACATGCCTTTTTTTGGCCTCATTTGCATTATGCTCTCATAAAAGGAAACTGGACATATGAAGGCATTTTTCCACTGGAGGAGGAGTGAGGATGAGGAGTTTGTTTCTCTCTCTCTTCTAATCTGATGGGGGAACAAATTCAGCAGCTCCTTCTCACAAATACAGGCTGGGTTTGGGATGGAAGGGACCTAAAGCTTACCCAGTCCCACCCCCTACCATGGGCAGGGAGAACCTTCCACTCTCCCAGGTTGCTCCAAGCCCCATCCAACTTGACCTGGGACACTTCCAGGGATGGGGCAGCCACAGCTTCTCTGGGCACCCTGTTCCAGATCCTCTCCACCCTCACAGGGACGAATTTCTTCCTGATATCTAATCTAAACCTAATGTCTTTCAGCCTACACCTTCTTTTCAGCCATGGTCTGCACTCACTGCTCTCTCCTGCAGGATGGAGGCTCCCTGCTGCCCTAACCCCAACCCCACCCGTCCTCCTCCAGTTTTAAAGGCTGCTGAGCATTACTTGCTTGCGTTTTTTGAAGTGTGTGATATACTCTTGCCCACCTGCTGCACACAGGTTTCACATCACTTTAGACAGCACAGCAAACTCCTCCACACAAACTCTGAGCCACCCCATGGCACTGGGCTGGCTGGGGGTTTTTTCTACATAAGCCTATTAAGTATTAAGAGAAGTTAATCATTAGCTGGCTGGTTGTACATTAAGACAGACTCCCTCCTTTGTCTCTCAGTGTTATTAAATGCCTTCTGCTTTGAAATGCCACATAAAAGTGATAGATGCCCTTTCTTTAAAAGCCAGGCTTCCAGTCAAGCTATGCTTGGTATTAGCTCAGCGACAAAGAGCCCTCCTTGTTTAAATATAGAAGCCTGAGGCAGATAAGGTTAAGTCAGCCTGGCTGCTGTGCCAGGGCTGCCCTGATAAGGAGCTGCAGACACAGGGGAGTGTTCCCAGTGCAGGATCCCGACGGATGAGTTACGGCTGGAGACCAGCGAATGGCACAAAAACTGTTTGAGCTGAGGCCAGGGATGCAAATGGTCAAGTGTATTTGTGATAAGGTGGTGGAAGGCTCCTGGCATCTTGAAAGATGGTTTAGAGTGGAAGCTGCTGCTTGAAACAGCTCCAGAACCAGCAAACCCCACCTGTGTTGACTGAAAAAGGGGGGGTGTGTACCCACGTGTGGAGTTTATCCTTCTAGCTGGGTTTATGCTTCCAGTTGGGTTTAACCTTCTATTCAACATGTGTTCAGAGAGCCCCAGGACTGCTTTCAGAAGCAATGCCATCTCCTCAAAAAACACACACACAGCCCTAAGCAAGAAATGATTGAGCAGGGAGGAAGAAAATCAGGGCTGAGCGAGACAGTGAGCAAATCCCCTTCCCAAATCACTAGGAAAAAAGTTTCTCCCCAGAGGAATGATAAACTATATTTTTGCCTAGCAGCTTTTACAAGGTGAAAGTGTTGCTCAGGAGAATAAATGCCTGCTTTGTGTGGCCCCCCTAGAAGCAGGAGGCAGTCAAGTCTGGGCTCAGCTAATGTATAATCTATATTTACACATCAAAATCCCCCCCTTATTTAGGTTCTTGATTTACAGTCCCTAGTTTTCATAAAAGTCAGTCATTCCTAGTGAAAGAATGCAGAGTAGATTTATAGGATCTGCATTATGCCTTAAATCTTAATAACATTTTTAAAGCATTTTTATGACTCATCCTAAGTAAAGTTTTCCCTCTTTTTTTTTTCCAAGGCATTACTGTGTAAAACCAAATACAAATCCTTACCCTTAAAACAAGATCATTTTAACCAACCATGCTGGCATCAACCCTGCTGCAATGCCAAACATTGTCAGCAATGTCCTTATAAGCCTCTGTTTTCAAGCATTCACAGCTCAAATGTAAAATGTGCTTTTCACTAAGGTTTGTCTGATAAGATCTCAACCTGCACAAGCAGTGAATTTGTTTTCACCATCACAGTCAAAATAAAATAAATCTCTGGAGGCTGCTGGGAGGTAGATGAAGGTAAAAGGTCTGATTCTGTGCCTCCCCCACACCAGGCTGCTCCTTGCTTTGGCAAAATATTTGTCAGCTCAGGTTCGGTCCAGTTTAGAGCAGAAATACCCAAGTCCATTAATCACAGGCATAGACACAAAAATGCTGGCTGGGCTCATGTGTTTGCATCCAGAGATGGGCCCAGCACTGCAGTGTTGGTTCTTAACCAGCTCTCTCAAGAACTCTCAACCTTCAGATAGAAATTTAAATATTATCAAACAAGTCAATAGTTCAGTGATGTGTCCTAAAGTGTATTTGTAGGGAATCAGTTCCTTAAGCATTTTTTTAGGAAAACAAGCACCAAGGAGGTTGTGGTAACACATTTTGGGGGAGACCTTAGAGCCCTTCCAGTGCCTAAAGGGGCTCCAAGAGAGCTGGAGAGGGACTTTGGGCAAAGGGTGGAGAGACAGGACAAGGGGACACGGCTTTTAACTGAAACAGGGCAAGGCTAGATGGGATATTGGGAAGGAATTGTTCCCTGGGAGGGTGGGCAGGCCCTGGCACAGGGTGCCCAGAGCAGCTGGGGCTGCCCCTGGATCCCTGGCAGTGCCCAAGGCCAGGTTGGACACTGGGGCTTGGAGCAACCTCGGACAGTGGAAGGTGTCCCTGCCCATGGCAGGGGTGGAACTGGATGGGATTTAAGATCCCTTCAAATCCAAACCATTCTGGGATTCTGTGACTTCACCTGACAGAAACAACAGGGATGGGACCAAACAAGTGTCCCCAAAGACTCCTTGGCCACAAGTCCAACTGCCTCCCCCTTTCCCTTTAGCTGAGTGAGGCTCCTGTTCCTGGCTGCACAAAATTCACCTTCAGCAAGAGAGGTGGATGAGAAAAGTCAAGAGCCTGGAGTGATCTGCACAATTCTGGGAGAACCAGGAACTGTGGAGGCAAGAAAGACCAGCTCACTCCTCAGCTGGTGCAGTAGTCATGAGTCAGCCACGGAACAGGGGCCATCCTGGGAGGAGGCAAGGCCTCCATGGAGCCACCTGGTCAGGATCTGTGTCTAATTTCCAGTGAAATGCCATTTTAAGCATGTACATTTCCCCCCAGATTTTTGCCTTCTGTATGACTTGTGGAAATGCAGTCATAAACATATCAGGACCCATGTCATAGCTCAGACTAAATTTCAGTATCTTTATTTTATATTTTATCTTGAGATTTTAGCCTTCTCCTTATGATGATGGAAATTTAAAAAGGGGGATTTTTGTTTATTTGTTTGATTTTTGTATTTCTTTAGAGAATATTCTAACCTCTGGTAACTTAACCAGAAAGTGTTCAAAGGAAATGATAAATATCTGCTATACACTGGGTTATTACCAGCTAGAGCAAGTATACATCAAATAGAGAAAGAATAGAGAATAGAGAATCAATAGAGAAAGAAAAATAATTTGGGGACAGCAAATATATCCAGTAAATTATAAATATACTTTAGGATATCTTGAATAACATTTCAAAGAACTCAGAATATTCTCAAACTAAACCAAGTATTTACTCTGGACCCAGTCTTGCAACCTTCAGTCATATGAGAGTCTCATCCATAGTAACTGGGTTTTGAAGGTAAAGACCACTCAGTTGAGTACACAGTTTTAAAGCCTGCTGTTAGTCCCTTAAATGCTTTAAAATTAAAAATTTCCATTTACAATAGCATTGGATATGAAAAACAGGTTTTAAAACATCAGTCTCCATTCCAAGCTGGTCAAACTTTACAGATAAAAATCAATCATAAATGCAGCTATTATCCTGGTAAATATTTAGAAATTTCAATAGTCTCTGTTAAAGTGTATGAAATTTTGTGTAAACAACAATCAAAATCAGTATATACTATGCAGAGAAAAAAAACCCATTAAAATAAACCATCACATTCTGACACTTTATATTAAAAATACCTTCTCCCCAGGGAATTTATTAAATAGCCATGAGGTCTGACCTAATGACTGGTAGGAATTGCAAATATCATATTTTGGATACCTACATAAGGCTTTTAAATCCCCCAAAGAGGTCAGCATCAACAAGTAAATAAGCCCAAAATTCCTACCTCCTCCATTCCCAGAGACAAACAAACATTGGTATTTATATACAATCAGTTAAGCATATTCGAAGAGAAGCATAAATAAAGAAAGAAAAAAGAAAACCCTGCAGACTTATCAACAGAGCTGAAATTGCTTGCAGACATCCAGCACTCGTAATACACACCTGCTTTAACAGGTATCAACTTGAGATCTGATTATCCAATACTCAGAGTTCTTGGCTTTGGTCAGCCATGGTTAAACAGATGCTGAAACTGGAATATGTGAGGAGTGGTGCTGGGACATCCTGAGGCTGTGTGCCAAACACTGGAGCTCTTCAGGCTGCTCCTCCAGACCATCATTTTGCTGCTCTTCAGCAATTTTCAGTGATTAAAGCAGAAACCTGAGTGTGGTTTCTGTCCTTTGCTGCATCTTTGCAACAAATAGGAAACAAATCGGAAACCTGCCCTGTGCTGTGCCCAGTGCTGGGCAGGCAGTGGGGGCCACACCAGCCAGAATTCCTGTCTGCTGTCTCCTACAAGGGTCCAGCCACAGTCTCTGACTCGCTTTACCTCCCAGAGATCTCTTATATCAGTTGGAATAGCTCCATCGGGACAGGCTGGATAAATATTCTCCCAAAACAGAGCGGGCAAGTGACAAAGTGCTGCCCCCAAAAACCAAAGGCACACCTTCCTGCCTCTTCACAGAAAGAGAATTGTTTCAAAGGCCACCACTGGTCACATTTTCTCGTGATTTCCAATATCTAGAGTCAAGTGCCTGACAGAAATCTCTCCCCGTTAAGGTCAGTGCTGCCCCAAGAGGCTGCGAGGCTCCATCCTTTGAGGTTTCCAAGACCAGACCACAGGAAGCCCTGCACAACCTGGTGTGGTCCCAGAGCTGACCCTCTCAGAGCAGAAGGTTGGACCAGAGCTCTCCTGGGGACCCTTCCAGCCTGAATTGCCCTGGAGTGCTCAGAAGTCATTCTCCCTCTCTCCCTTGTACTCCTTCTGCCCCACAAATCAAGCCTTCTCTAGGAATACTTTCATTTGTGCCTTAATATTTTCTTCAGGAGGTCTGCTGACACTGAACTAAAAGTTCACTTTGAGAGGGAATTTCTTCACGAACACTGTCAGATATCTCACACTTTTAACTGTTATTTCATTACTGTCACAATCCTTTCCCCCCCAAAGCGAGAGCTGCCAGCTCCAGCTTCCAAATGAGCATTGTAATGAAACACTTGAGTTTCAAATGTTCATTGAAGCAGGAAATTTTTTACACCGCCTGAACTTTCCAATAGCTCAGGAGCACACTTTTCCCCCTCTTAACAAGAGTTTCTAATAGTTCAGATGTGTGATCTGTGTGGAGGAGTTCATGGCTGAGCACACTGGGATACCTGGATGCCAACTGAAACTCAAAAGGCAGCATCTCTTAAGATAAACTAGAGATTGTCATTTATACAGGCAGTGAAAATATATTTTTCAGAACATAAAACTAGAGTGTAAGAGACCATGAGATGCCAGCCACTCAACCTTCTGCCCTTGGACAATCCATCTGTGCTGCTCCCAGGATATGTGTACCTCGGTTCCTTTAAAAATAAAACTTCTCTGGTATAGATTCCAAAACTCCCCTTAGAAACTTTCCATTCAAGAGGTACGGACGTTATAACATGCTCTGATGGTTTTGCCTGTTGTTATTTGAAATATGTCCTTTTTTGCTCTATTTTCTATTTTTTCCTGCCGTGTGTGCACTGTGCAATGGGAGCCTGGACACCAACTGACCTTGTGCTAAATAGAGGTGATTACAATGCTACCTCACCACCTGTACATCTGAGGAAATCTAGTCCCTGACAGCCTGGGAGCTGTTCCTTGACTTGTTGAGTCTCTTGACCACTCAGAGCTGAGCATTCACTTGGCAGGAGACAATCAGCATGGACAAGCAGGGGCGGGTAATCAGCCTCAGCCACAAAAACACACAGGACCTGTCAGAGCATGAGCTGCTGCTGCTCTGGGACTGCATTAGCTCACACATTCCTCCCTTGAAACCTTCTTTTTATTAAGTGCACACCGCGTATGCCTCCGAGCTAGCACTCCCTTTCTGGCTCCATCCAATTTGGAGTGGGAATAAACCACTTCAGAGGAAGCTTTTCTGGGGATGATGAGAGAGGTATTATTGGCTAATGCCTTGTGCTCCCAGCCTTAACCTGCTGGCCCCGTGCTGGCTCGAGGTCTGGGGATCTGGTTGCCCTATTGCATGAGCACAGCCAGGCATTGCAAAGGGATCCCGTGAGATTCTGAGTCAGCAGAGGTACAGCAGGGCTTCAACCTGAGTCAGCAGCCACGGAGAGGCTGTGGGAGGCAGCAGGGAGGGATTCTGAGCTGGGAGTGACAAGGCAATGGGAATTCATCCTGCAGTAGCTTGGAGAAGCAAAGGGTGGTGGACGCAGTGGGAAAGCAAATATTGTTCAGAGATTGTTTATCAGCTTGGTGGCCAGGGGCTCACAGGGACCTCCAGGCTGCTGACTTGACTCTGACATCCTCATCCGCCGAGTTCCATTGGAGACATGACAATTTCAGGTGTAAGATCTGTTTTTGGAATCAGATGCTAAAGGAAACTTCTACAGGAAAGCTGGAGAGGGATTTTTTACGAGAGCGTGCGGTGACAGAACAAGGGGAAATGGCTTCAAACTGAAAGGGAGTAGGTTTAGATGAGATATTAGGAAAAAAATCCCTCCCTGTGTGGGTGGCGAGGCCCAGGCACAGGGTGCCCAGAGAAGCTGTGGCTGCCCCATCCCTGGAGGTGTCCAAGGCCAGGCTGGATTTTAAATTTGGGCTCAAAACTCTGCCAGAGGAAAATTATCAGCAGCAACAATACCCAATAAACTCAATTCTATAAAGATCATCCATGACAATTGTATGTCCTACACACCATTTTTTGTTATGAGCACAATTCCACATAAAACAGAGAAAAATGGAACTCACTAGAGGAAACCATATCCAGTTTAGAACAAGGTGTTTTACTAAATGCAGTCTTTGCACTTAATCAATATTAAAGTAAGTGTCACTAACTTGTTGTGCATTTTTTTGTGCATGCCTGAATTAGTGAAGATGAACAGAATTTAACTGTCTGCGTTTAAACAGAAGTCTCAAGGGCTTGAGAGGGATTTTTAATGCCTGAACAGCAAATTCTGACCCTGATTCAAAACCATATGCACCAAAAAAGCTCCCCAGGCCCCACTGATGCATCTACCTGAAAGTTTTTACTGGAAAATCACTTTGCTGCTTATATGCCACAAAATTTTGGTGAATTTTGTGTACTTTTTTAATCAAAGTTGAGACTGACAACACTGGAAGGATCAGGACCAGCACAGTGGGCAGTGATTAAACTGTGCAACCAGGGGGAATTGCAGTGGGAGCCTTGGGGCAGGGGTACATCCACTGCACCCACACCACATGGGAGCAGAAATCTGGGAGCTGGGTGCCCCTGGCCATGGAAGATGCTGTTGGGATCACCCCGCCCAGGGGTCAGAGCTGCTCCCACCTGGCTTTGGCGAACAGAAACATCCCCAGCTCCACCTCAGGATGGATGGCTACAAGCTGAAGCCGGGCCAGCTCCCTCTGGAAAGGCAGCACACGGGTTTTTAGCAGAAGTTGTAATTTTAAATGAGACTCTAAATCTGGGGAGGGCGCCTAAGAGCCGGCCTCCTGCCTGACCAGAAACAGAGGGGCAGACGTGGGATCCTGTGGCACCTTGGGAGACAAGCTGGCTTTTCTGCCTCAGGAATTCATGTGTATCAAATATAAACTTCATTTTTATCCTCTCCCACTGTCCAGAGATGTCAGAAATCAGTATAATTGCACAGACTGTCAAGACTCCCTGGGAATTATGTGTATTTTCTCTCTTTCTCTCATACAGAATCCCTCTTTCCTCTGAATAATTACTGCCAGAGCTGAATCAGAGCCTGCCAACGTTGCAGAAAAGAATCCAACCCTTTTCTAAAAAGTTTCAAAGCAAATATGACCTCACTTTGCTGATTTTTTTTTCTTAATTTTTTTACATCCACTGTCATTTGATTCTCTTTGAATAACTTGAATGAATTTACGGAAGGCGTGGTACACAAGGAATCTTTGGGCAGACCCTCAGCTGGTGTACAATTGGCTTCAGAAAAGCACTGCTCAGTTACATCCTGAAGATGCATCACAGAGAATTTGAAAAGCTCTCTTGGAGATTATTCACCTCATGTGAATGCCACAGTTCCCCCCAGCTATGTCATTTTAAGGATTTTAGCTGTTAAGCCAGAGGGCAGACAATAGGATGGGACAGAGCCCAAGCAATTAACTCTTCACCCAGTTTTATTACTGAATCCTGAACTGGACTCCCACAGGGAACCTGTAACGTTTTCAGTCAAAGAAAAAAGGGCAAAACTTTAAATAATTATAAGTTTAGAAGGTGAAATTAAACAGCAGCCTATGATTTGCACACTGAAACTTTAAGAAAAACCCAACAAAACAAAATAAAGCCCAAAAGGACATTAACTGAAAGCTTTAATCCCAACAAAGTATTCATTCTGAGATAATTACTGCCATAAAACCCTGACACTGACAAGAGAACTCTCTTCAAAAGTTACATACGTAAGCAGCTTGGAACTTGAGAGAGGAGCTGGCAAGGATGAAATCCTACAGAGATGTGAAAAGGAGGGAAGGTTTTGGAGGGAATTGAGCCTTTCAGTGTTGAGTCATTCCTCTGTGAAAACATGTTATCATCTACGAGAGACTGAAAGAGGAAAAGGATGGGGAAGATCTGCCAGCAGAAAGCCAGCTCCTCCTATAAATAAGAAAAGGTAAAAAAAAAAATTGACAGCAACAGACTGGGCCTTGAAAATCAGGAGGGACAAATATCAGCAGCACAAGGTGGTCAAAACTGACATCATGCAATTCCTTGCTCATGGTGCATGGTGCGCTGCAATCTGAAAATCTCCTGCTGGGGTTCCTCGGCTCTTCCCAGTTACAGACATTTCTGAGATGCACAAAATTAAGGTTGTTCCTGTCCTTTGCTCCAGTCGTGCTCATTTTGGCTCTTCCCCAAGGATGGCAGCAACTCTTGGAGCACAGCAGTGCTCAGTCCCTACTCCAAAATCGTTGGGTTTGGTTTGTATTCCTGGGAAATGACACCAGCTTTTAATAGAGACAAGGCTGGCTGATACCTTCAATCCCCCTCTCACCCTCTGTGTACTGGCTAAGAAGCTTTAGACTGACAAACAAATACCCTTGCAAAGATTCCAAAGTCTCTTTTCCTCTCCAGAAATATTGTTACAAGCCCCCCAGAAGTCCATTAGTCCTGTGTGTTGTGCCAAGAGCTGTCCTGGGAAAATGCTCCAGTCCATGCTCATGGTTCTTTCCTACTGCTTTGTTATTCCTGTATAAGTTCAGATAAAAATGGCTTTGACAGGTTTTTCCTGAGCATTCTATATGGCAAAGGGATATATATACTCATCAGCAACTTATTTTGTTGATGTGTTTTTAAATATTTCTCACAGTTGTATAGTTAAACATCTCTATAACAAATGAAAATTTGAAACAAAACAATTCGGGTATTTTTCCCTTTTGTCTCATCAAGTGTGATCTTGTACTTTAGAAGTCACATAAATATTTGATATACAAAGGGGAAGTCCTCTAAAAATTACACTTAGTTACTCTTAAAAATATTCTTACTTTAGGAAGGCCAAAAATTGGGCTGATTGTTTCCATGGGCCTCCTGGTCTTTCCAGCAGTCAGGGATGAACTGTGGCATTTTTACTTACCTGGGAATAAATCTGCCAAAAGGCACCTTTAGAAGTTCTCACCAAGGGAGCAAGAAGCCATGAGAAATATAAATTTAAAAAAGAAAATTAAATGGACTCTTTTAGAGTAGATATTCCTGAGAAGAAATGACAACCCCCAGACAGAGCCAGAGCCATAAGCACAGACCAGGGGGACTGAAGCAGCCTGGCCAGCAGTGGCCCAACTTTGATATTGGCAGAGGGAAATTAGTTTCTCTTACAAGAGGAGAGCTAAGCAAAGACTGCATCAGTGAACCCAGAACTGCTATTGGGAGGGAGCTCCCTTGGCAGTGCCAGTGTTTGCATCATCTTTATTTATGTGAGCAATTTATCCCTCTCCTGGGGTGCAAGTGCTGTCAGTGTGAGCTGGCTTTGGGCTGAACCTGCAAGTGAGGGAGTCAGCAACACTCAGAACTCAGAGCATCTCACCTCAAACTCTTGGGAGAATCAGCCCAAGGGCTGAGACAAAGCAGCCCCCGAACCCGTGGGATGTGGGGCACTTTTGGGCAACCTGTGCCAGGGCCTCACTCCTTGGAGGAGCTGTCAGGGTAAAGGTGAGGGTCCTGTCAGTATCAGATTCTTTGTTCTTGTTTTCCTGCCATTTCTGACCATAAAGAACTGGATGCAGCAGGGGAGATGCTTTGGTGCAAGCACAAGAGGAAACCTCCCTGTGCCTGTCCTCCACAGGGACACACACAGGGTTTGAACAAAACCATGTCCTTTGCAGAGCTGGGCCTTGAGAACTGGCACCACCACGGACTCTCGTCACTAGTTACAGACATTAGGTGCTTCTACCAAAAAATCAAACCCACTTCTGTGTTTGTTTTCCAGCTGCAAATGCAGAGGTTGCTTCCTAAGCTGAGCTAAAACTGCTCTGGGCTCAGAATTATCTCCAGTAGGGCTTTAAGCACCATGGCAAGTGCCCACTGAAAGAGAAATCCCTCAGTTGGGTATCCCCTCAGAGGGGATGCTGTGAAGCTGATGGGAGAGTTTAGTGTCCCATGCAAGAGTTAAAAGACTTAATAACAATAATAAAAGATTACTCCAGCATATTTGTTGTCCAAACCACACTGGTGCCTCTGCCCAGTTGTGTTCCCAGTAGATTTTAGTTTACTTATACTAAAATCATATAAAATTCACAGACAACACCTTGCTGCTCACCGGAGGCACCCACACCAGCAGGTGCTGAGGGTTGTACCTTTGAAACCCACCAGAAAGAACTTTTCCTGTCATAACTTTTCACTGCTTCTTTCTTCTTCCCACAAAGGAGAAGGTGCTGTGATCTCTGCTGGTACCCAGGAGTGCTGCCAGCACTTTACTGCAGATTATTGGCACAAGCATCCTCTGATCCCCAGGTTAATGCAGAAAGAGTTTTCCTTCTGCTGCTCCAACACAGGACACACTTTGCAACTTCTGTGTGTGCATTAGATCTGCTCCCAGCACTTTCTAGGAAGCAAATCTCCCCTTTACTCTAAATAATTAAGAGGCAATCCTTCAGCACAGAAATAAACTGAACCAGACTTGACCACAACCAAGTTCTAAAGCAACCCCCACCTTTAGGGCATTAGATGCAAAATGAAGTTTAAAATCACATTTATTAATGCATTTTCAAGCATTTCCTACTTGCCAAATCAGAACACATTACAAGTGAGGTGTGGCCTGGTGTTTAATGGTGACCTGAGCTCCTACTTTTATAAGAAAACTGGACACTCTCAATGCCCTTCTTTCCTTTCCTGCAGCTATTTACAGCTGATGCTGAAATCCATATCTGAGATCATTCCTGCCTGGTGGTGCCTGGGAGCTGCCGCTCCTCCGGGACTGAAATAAGGAAAGAAAAACCCGGTCCCCCTGGCTGAGGTGATTTCAGTGCGCTGCGCCCAACCCTCTCCATTCGCTGATCTCTGCTGCCCTCTCCTGCAGCAGCCGGAAACTCCCAGGATTTCAGTGAAATAACTCCGTATTAAAGCTGCTAATGGGGAGGTGTTTAAACCCCAACGGGATGGGGAAGGAATTTTAGGAGTAGGGAAAACTGAAGCTGGAAAGGGAAGGTGCTCATGACAGCTTTTTGAATACAGCAAGGGGCAAAATAATGATAATTATAATCATGCTAAAATGATAATAACGATAACACTAATAGTAGTAATAATTATAATAAAAATAATAAGAACAATGGTAATAAATTAAATCATAATATAATCATTAATGTTGGAAAAGACATCCAAGATCAACAAGTCCAGCCTTTGACTTAATACCACCATGGCACTAATCCAGATTGTCCCCAAGTGCCACATCCACTTGTTTTTTGAGCACTTCCAGGGATGGTAACACCACCAGTTCACTGAGGAGCTGGTTCCAGTGCTTAACCACTCTCTCAGTGAAAAAATTTCTCCTAATATCCATCCAGAATGTCCCCTGGTGTAACTTGAGGCCGTTCCCTCTCCTCCTGTCCCTGTTCCCTGCCAGCAGAGCCCGAGCCCCCCGGCTGCCCCCTCCTGTCAGGGACTTGTGCAGAGCCACAAGGTCCCCCCTGAGCCTCCTTTGCTCCAGGCTCAGCCCCTTTCCCAGCTCCCTCAGCCACTCTTCCTGGGACTTATGTTCCTGAATTAATTGAAGATATTACCACAAAGTGCTGGACTTACACAGAAACACAAGCATTTAAAAAGTTCATCAAACGTGAAAAGGTGTTGGAATGGGAAAGAGGAAAATGTGCCTTGCAAATGATCTTGTGGCCAAGGAATTTGCCTGCAAAGCAGTCAGAAAGGATCAACAGATGATTTCAGTTCAGTTCAAAGAATGTGCCTTGGTTTTTGATAAGACAGTTGTGACATAAAATAAGAATAAACTCCCTCTACATTGGCTTACTCCTACTGGGAGAAAAAGCTGCTACCAGGAAACATCTCATCCAGGTGATCCCTGACAAACTCCCTCCCTGATTTCCCTACGAGCAAGGCTGCTTTTCCTTGAGATGCATTAATCTGCCTTTCAGCTGCCCTTTAATCAAAGCCAGGCTTAGCTTTGCAGTGGGAAAAGAAAGCAGATGCTGAGGCAAACCACAGAGTAGGATTGGAAGAAAGAAAGAAAGAAAGAAAGAAAGAAAGAAAAGGCTCTTTGGCTTGATAAGAATTTAAGAACTATTTTTCTAGAGGGAAAGGAGAAAGAAAATTTCTCCATTTTGTTACAGCTTGAATGGCCATGCCTGCCTTCTTCTCCCAAATGTAGGAGGCATGAGGTGGTTTGTACAGGATTTTGCATGTGCCAGCTCCTATTTAGTTGGGCAGCACAGAAAAGGCAAAAAAATCAATGCTGATAATCTGAAAAATCAATCTTCAGGTTGTGGAAATGAAATTTTTATGCTGTCGGGAATTAAGAAACAAGCAAACAAGCACTCCAAATCTGTTCTAGGGGGGATTGTATGCAAACAACCAGAGATGGAGATCCAGTATCGCCATTACTGTAGGTACCAGCTACAATTCCAGCTGCAAGAAGTGATTGAAATAGAACATGGTAGGATAAAAAAGACTCAGATATTTGGGGGGCATTTTGTGTTGGTTTTTTTGCATGGTTGGTTTTTTTTGTTTGTTTATTTGGGTTTTTTGGGGGGGGGGGTTGGGGAATTTTTTTGGTTTGGTGGGGGTTTTTTTCTGTTTGTTGGCAATTTTTGGTTTGTTTTGGGTTTTGTTGTTGGGGTTATTTTTTTGGTGTGTGTTTTGGGATTGTCATTTTCCTTTTAATGATTTCCAGCTACAGCTGGTACCCACCATGAACATCTGATTACACCACCTGCAGTGCAAGTGATTGCTCTGGTAACTTCAAACACAGATGCTGCAAGTCAAATTTTGTAATTCAAAACGAACCCCAAGCCCCTTCCATCTTTCTTTCTCCCCAGAAGTCTCAAATCCAGGGTTTCACGTGTGCACAGGTCACCTGGAGCCTGTGAAGCCGAGCTCCAAACCCTCACATCTGTGTTCACCTCCCTGGGCCTGAGTCAGCTCCTACTGAACCAGCCCAGGCAACTGCAAAATGTTGATCTGAAAAACCCACCAAGACCTTCAAACAAACCCCATTATTTTCCAGCCAGGTCCACAGCTCTCTCATGACTCTGCCACACCAGCACAATGTGAGTGAGGATGTGTGGAGAGGAGTTGGGGAAGTGGATGTGGGCAGACATTGGATATTCCCAAAGAGCTGCAAAGAGATGATGGAGCATTCCAAGAATTAAGGGCACAACAGAAAAGGTATTTGGGGGATGTTCCTGTCAGCCAGGGGGGAACAGACCAATCAATGCTATTTATTTTGGGGAGACCTGGCTTCTCTCAGCTCGTCCAGGAGAAATTGCAGAGCAGTGCTGGGGTGTTCTCAGCTCAGAGGGGATGGGGATGCTCAGAGTATCCTTCCTCCAGCAAGTGGCTTCAACTTGAGGCTGGAACCCTCCCAAGCAGGGGGGTTCTGCCCAGGCTCCTCTCTCCAGCCACAACCACGAGCTAAGAGCCCAGCTCAGCCTCTGTCTGCAGCCCCAAACCAGGAGCACAGCAAAGGATACCCATCCAGAGCAGCATCAACAGCCACTGAACCTCTTCAACCAGAAGAACCCTGCCTGGCTCTCCTGAGAGGCCAAGAAAAGCCTCTCGGCTTCTGCTTTCTGTCAACAGGGGCCAAGAACATTTCAGAAGTTGATTAGGAGGAAAGATCCAATTATTCCTAAAAGATGAACTTGTGTTCACATGACACTCAACGGGCATAATTGTCTGGTTACAAAAATCCTTCCTCTGGCAAGACAAGGAATGGAATTCCCGGACAACAAGGAGTAGCTAAACTGCAACTTCATAGGCTGCACACCAGGGCCTAGGATGTCCTTATCCCCGTTATTCAGTTGGAATATCTTCTTCACAAGGAGTTTTTCGGGAAAACAGAATTCTGTTAAAGAGGACAACTAGTTGTTATTATTGTTATTATTATGATCAGATTTCCCACCTCCAAAGATCCCCAGCTGCCTTTCAAACGTTAGGTCCATTGCTGTAATCAACACCCTCTTGTCCCCAAGGCACTTTTCAAGAAAAGTGGGTGGTTACCAAACCTCTGAGGAAAAAGGTCATTTAGGAGCCAGGAAGAGAAGACCAAAATTGCCCTTGAACAAATGACATCTGCAGCAGCAGCCTTGCTGGTTTTTCCTAGCACAAGCAAATGCTGGAGCTGAAGCAACACAAAAGAATTACACAGTAAATCCAGACAAGAGATACAGAGCTCTGGAGAAGCTCAAAACTTTCGAAAGTAGCTGGTCCTGCATGCTCCATAAAACACCAGATGAACTTGCCTCTTACATAAAGCATTACTGGAGACAGAAACCAAAGAGGTGTAAAACAGGTGGGTGTATAAAAGTTCACAAACAGTGCTGGAAAAAAGTATTTCCAAAGGGTCACCAAAATACACTATTATTCATGAGCCTGTGGGTGGAGTCCAAAAGCAGGGGGAAAAAAAAAAAAAATCTACTCAGTAGGGCCATAAATATGAAACCAGTTTGAAAAAATGACCACACAAAAAAAAGCACAAAGATGACCTTTTAGCAACTGACATTTGTTGCCTGTAGCTTTTTATTAGTTACACTAAGTGAAATAAAAGCCAGACAAGTCGACTGTAACTCTATTATCTCCTGCTACACCAGGGTGAAAAGTAGTAACACTGCACTTTTTTCAAACCACCTGCTGGCATCTCTTTTGCCCAGTGTATAACACTATCACTCAATAAACCTCTGGAAAGCAGCCACTGAAACAGAGCTTGTCACGGGGAACCTCCCTGACCTGCAGCCACTCTTTGCTAAATGAAGTAGCCGTGACAATGACATGGGGAAAAAAAAGTATTTTCAACTTGAGGATCGGATTTCCAGAAAGAAAACTTTTAAGTTGGCTCAAAAAGTCACACTGGAGAAGTATTTAACAGCCTTGCCTTCACCAGCTGCTGAGTTTGGTCGGACGGGAACTTTGGCTTTCCCTGCAGCATCTGCTCGTGAGCTGCTCCCATCAGCCACAGCTTCTCCTTTTGCTGCTGCATTTGCAGGGAAGGAAGAGAAAATAAGGGGCTGGAGGGGGAAGTTTAACCTATGAAAGGGGACCAACAATTTCAATGGATAGCATGGAAATAAGCCTGGTATCACCTCACTGTAATTGCTTGAAGAGTTGCAAGACTGAAATAAACTTACCAGTGACCTTCTGTGACTGCATTTTGAAGATGCTGCTTCCCTCCTCTGGGGATCCACACTTTTCCTTCTCTTCCACAATTGTTATGTCCAAGCCAGAAAACCATTTAAATCTCAAAACAAAAAAAACCCCACACCAACAAAAAGTTAAACACAAAGAGATTCTAGAACATATAAAGCAAAAAAATAAAATCTAGATGCTCTATTTCAGCTACCTTTGATGTTTTCTGCTTTTACTCTGCCAGAGCAGACTGAATCAGATGGATGAGGTGCCAGCTCATCCCCCAAAGGGTGGCCTATGACTTCCACCTGGAGGTTAAATTCACCCTCTCCAGCACTTCCCCTTTTAATTGGTCATTCCACACCCAACTCATTCCAACTTCATTTGTTCAGGTGGGCTGAGGAGACAGAAGAACGAGAGAGCAAGGCAGAGTTCTCTGTTACAGGAGGCTGGGAGCCTTCTGACGATCAGCTCTTTAGAACAGGCTGTATTTATGCAACTCCAGCTGCTGTTCACCGTTAAAATTTGCAGGGAATCAGTTAAAATGTCAGTTCAGTGGCCAGGATGTGCTTTGGTAGGAGGGCTTAATTCACTACACATAATGCATGCTTGTCAGAAACCAGGCCTGTTTCAAAAGCACTTTGCACGTGGATAGCAAAGTCTGAGTGCATCCACTGCCAGCCTCTGCCCATCCTTAGGGAAGGCAGGATTCAGATCTGCAAAGAAAGTTTGTACAGTGCTTCCACAGAAAAGAACTTGAAGGAGTCCTAATCCACCAGTCTGCTGCTAAAAAATTTCTTTTCAGGTTTTTAAGTTGTTTCTTGTCCCCTCGAATCAACAGGAGTGGACAAAATGCCCTTTTCCTGTGGGGTAAGTGTGAGATCCCAGCTACACAAAGCAATGCCACCAACTCGTGCAAGGGGGTGTGAAGTTGGGAAAGAATTTGAATTATCTGGAGAAATAAACAGATATTGACCTTGCAATTTAATCTTTTAGTCCTCCAACCTT
>NW_008246065.1:694341-730971 GCF_000691975.1 Corvus brachyrhynchos
TTATCTATCCCAAACCTTATCTTTCCCCTTCCTTCTCTTCAGTGTTTAGATAGAAACTGAACCCTAATATTAGAATTCCCAACTCAAAAATATCAGTGGGTCAGTACCAATCTCATTAAGAATTTTATGCCACTCTTGGATCTATGGGTATAAGTTTTTTTACCCTGAACTCATTAATGAATGGTTCACATAAATATCAAAGTTGTGATGAATTATTCTGAGAAATAAGTAAGTAAATAAATAAATATTTTAAAAACCCAACCCCAACCCCTACCCTTTTCCAAGCTATTATTATTCTGTTTCTCACTAGCAATTAAATTTTTAGTTGAGCTTTTAGAATACAATTTTGGGCAGCAAGTGCTCCTCCATACCAAATTCACTTGCCATTAAAGAATCTGTGATTGTCCTCGTTTTCTGTCTCCAGAGTCAGCTGCACCAAAAAATGATCTCTGATTATTTGCTCAGACACTCAACATCAACACTCTGGGCCAGGTTTCTTGATGTGTAATAAATGCCTCTCTCTGGCTGCAGGGTCTCTAAATTGGCAGACTGCATTTTAATGGAAGCAAATTATAAATAACTTGCAATATAGCACTAATCGTTTTTACACTGCAATCAAGTATTTCATGTCATTTTCCCTAATTATTCCCCCCAAATCAATTCTATGTTTATGTGTGTATATATATACATCCACACGCAATTAAACTGGATTTTTTGAGAAATACTTCAGAAACTGACCCAAGCTAGGCAATTTTAGACACTGTTGGTCAATGTTTACTTTACAGGCTGCCTTTATTGTGAAGCACATCATGATCCAATTAAAACTCTAATTAGGGCCTGCCATTACTATCTAAGCTGAAAGACCATTTTCTAGACTTTCCATTGACAGGATAAGTTAATCCATTATCATAAAACTGAACAAATTTGGACTTTTTTAAAGAATCACATCAGGAATCGAGAAGAAATAAGCCCATTTTTAAAATTCAGCACTGCCAAGAGAGTCCCATGACAATATTTACCATAAGCTTCCCTCAGGTTGTACAAACACCAATGGAATGTGAGCACACAGATGCGGAGAGAAAACGCCCATGGGACTGACTGAGCTCCAGAGATGTACAAATTTCGGATGCTTCACTGAACTGAAGACAATTTATGAATCCCTGCAGACTCAATCTTATCCATTTTTTTTATTTTTGTCGGTCATGGAAGCTCAAAATTATTCATATAAAACAATGAGAGGGGTAACCAGCACTAGCTATGCTGCAAGATTGTCTCCAACCAGAAGTTCCTCATCTAGACAACCTAAATGCCCCAAAACCTCCTCATTTCCAAAGGTCCTGGCCTTTTGCAAATGAACCTTTAAGCAGTTACTGAATACTCTGCTCTGCTAATCAAACATCACAGTTAATTAATACAAGGCTGGTGTTCAAAGACAAATGCATAAAGAATCTTTGTATATGGACCTGCAAACACAATTCCCTCCATTTCCTCATGGCCAAGGATGGTCACACACAGGTTCCAGAGTTATGGCTTCACTGCTCACAGAAGCTTCAAAATGCAAAACTGAGAAAGCACACACTATAAACCTCGGTGGCTACTTGCAGTATTCACAGTGCTTTGAGGAAGGAATTCTCAAAGGGGTTTAAGGGAGTTAAAATCCTATTTCTTTTAAAAATTCATTCAGTTCACTTTGTAGGTTCTGAGAACAGAAAGGGACTGGGGTTTCTTCCGTCACTTATTTCCGTGCTTTTCAAAACTCAGGATGTGCAGACCATGTCCTGCTCTAATTTAACCTGTACAAATTTATGTTTGCTGCTAAAGCCTGGGAATTAACGCTGCTCCAACACAATGTTTCATTAGAATTAATACAGAAAACGTGACTCACATGTACAAAGGATAATCACTTCCTCTATTAAAGCCAGCCCTGAGCATTGTTCCTGGCCAGAAGGCAAAAGGACAACAGTTGCACAACCAGCATTAAATTCCAGGGCACGCGATGATGGCTTTGTGTTAAATCAAGACACACAGAGATTTTAAAAATATTTTTATTATTGTAATGAGATTGCAATATTATCTAAATAAACTTTTCAATCACTATTACACTCTTGTTTTCCTCATCAAGGTTCCAGTTGGGAATGCTGCAAAGTATTCTGCAACCTGCACACTTAAAAGTTTATAGAAACATTCAGTATTAAAAGGCCTTTGCAATATGTTTGGTTTTTTTAAAAACATCAGAGTTATAAATCCAAGCGTATAGTGAAGTAGATTTATTTCAGAGACCCACTGACACAAAACTTCATGACTGGTCAAAGAACAAGATTGGTGTGCCCACAATAAGTCCATGGGAGCCTTGTCCACAAGTGCTGCTACAAAAGCAAGAGTAGGGATTGAGGAGAGTTGTAGTAGTCAGTGTGAGCCAGAATTCAGGCCACTGCTAATGACAGTTAATTTTGATTAATTCTCTTGCTCACTTAATACTTAAGGCAAATTTCCTTGTACACTCATCTTCCCAAGCTAAAGCAACTTCATAAGCACAGTTCACAATACACTGAACAAAAGGTATTTGATGGTTATTTATGTAAGATGTGGCAAGAACAAATACAATACACTGCAGTTATAACTCTTCTTTTTCTGTTTAGAATGATGGAACTCCCTTTCTCAGTTTGTATACAAAAAGATTTGGAAAGTCTACCCTTTCCAACTTTATCAGAAATGCTACTTCAGATTTGAACCAAAAGTTTTCTGGAGCTGGTGATGTCCCAAAGCTGATGGGAGTTCTCAATGCATACCCACAAATCTTTGAACAAAAGCAGAATCCAATGCACTGTTACTGTAAGTAGACAAGACACAAATTACATTCAAATTAGAGACATTGTACAGGATTCTTTTCTATACAACAAACTCAACTTCAGTAGCTCCAACAAGCTGAGAAAAAGAATTAAGGTTTGTAGCCTAAATGCCACAGTCTTCGGTTTGCAAGGGCAATGTACCACCAGCACCCCCTCCTCAGCTCTAACATTTCTCATCAGGAATACATAGAAAAGACACATCTGACATTAGAAACAACAATGCAAACAAGTCCTTAAATACTGAAATACTGGCACAAAAATGAGAAAAGAGGGTTTTGGTGGCATCCTTGTGTACGTGTACCATAAGATATGTTAGCAGGAGATGTATCTCATGAAAAAGCCGTTGTTTTGGCTTTGCAAAATGCTTTTTTCATCTATTTTTTCATCTACACTGAATAACAAATCAGTGACTGGGGACAGCACTGGCAGTGTCCTGGCCCTGCTGCAGGAGCCCACCTTTCTGCTCTGGAGGTACAACCATCCCCTATCCTTTGACAGGCAGAATTTAGTCCCTAGGGTGTGCAAGGAGCGCACATTCCAAAATAAAATGGAATATAACAATCCCTTAACTGAAAAAAGTGACATTCCATGGATTTCTGGAATGTTAGGAGAGCAACATTTGTAAGAGAACCTGTCCAAGATTCCATCGCAGTCAGGTATGGAAATGACAATACAGTGAACTGATTTCAATTAACAGTCATTTTAAACAAGAAATTGGACTGAAAAACCATGATGTTCCAGGAAAGAACTGTGTGCTTTGAGATCTCTATTTATTTTTAAATACATTTCTATTTTTATAGTACAGACTCAATTATTTATACATATAAATACAACAGTATTGAAGTTCCATTAAGATTTGATTTTTAGAAGTAAATGGACCAGACTTTTACACAGGTATGGAAGCCTTTCAGCACGTTTTAAAATTTGATTTCTGCTACAGTTGAAAAAGTAGAAATATTATTGTATCAGTTTATCATAAGCTTCTTTCCCCTCCTATGAAAGTGAAGACAAATTTAACAAAAAGCAACACCACAGTTCTTAATCCTGACTTTGAACACATTTAACAGCATTTGCTCAAATCACACAGATCAGCTATTACAGTGATTCAAGAGAAGAATGTATTTTCACCCAGTGGAATCCCAGTTTGACAGACAACCTCATAAACATGGAATTCTCACTCCTGTGTCACCTCCTCCTTCGGCTGTTTGAGTTCAGTCAGAAGCTCCTTCCCAGTTTCTCCTGCTTTTGAGGCAAAGAGAACAGCTCCCTCCTTGAAGCCCAGGAGCTTCAAGCTTCTGGCATAATCTGCATACACAGCATGGATCAATTTATGTAAATGAAGCATTAAGGAAAACACAAATTAATAGCAAAATGGAAAAAACCTCAGAATCCTGACCATTGCAACCAATTGTGCAAATCCATTCTTTTTCAGCACAAATAAGAAGAAAAAAGTTGCTTTAAATGCTACTTTTGAATGCATATTAGTATTTGTAAAGCAACATGCAGAGTGCTATAAACTAAACCTGATACACTGCAGATATGCTTAAGTAGCTATCATCATACAATGGCATAACTTGCAACAGAAATTTTAATATCACAAAGATTGTTTTGTTAATTAGACCTGGAGTTACCTACATGACTTCTTAGTGGCTTTTTTTACATACAAGTTGACATCAGTGATGACTCCGTAAATCGGGTATTTTTTACATATGCATGATTATTTATTACTTATAATACAAAAGTTTGTGCAACTGCTCAGCTTTCCAGAACACCAGATCAGATGTGAAGATTTTGGTGAGCAAGAGGATTTCAGAAAAAGGATATTTGTATCATCATTAACTTCAAATGCCCCGTACTTCAGACAAGCTTCTACAAATAAAGCTGCTCTATCAAAGTACCTCATACTGTTAAATGGGGAAAAAAAAAAAAAAGAAAAGAGACTCATTTGTTAGGATACAAACCAGAAACATATTCCAGGATATCATGCCAGCACTTGCACAGAGGCTTTCTAAAACATTTTACATCTCCTTTCTTGCACTCAAGAACTGACACTTGCTATAAATTTTTTTTGAAAGATCAGGGCTCAAGTTACTCAGAAAAAGTCATAGATACTATAAATCATTACTGCTTGGTCCATGGGTGCTGGCAATCTTTTAGAGCCTGCAGTAAAGTGAAACACCAGTTGCAGCCAACAGGTTCAAATTAATTAAAGAAGAACATGCTAAAATAGAAACAGATGTCAGAAACAATTTTGGCCCAGAGCAAACGCAGACTGTGCTGTTTCACCTTTACCTGTGCAACATCTCTGCAACTTTGGTGAAGCAGCCAAGAGACAAGAGGACAAGAATGGCCTTGGATTTCTGGTTGACCTGCGGGGAGCAGAGGTGATCGACCCAACGCCGGAGCACATCCGCGCACTCCTCCGAGCTCAGACGGACCTGCAGGAGACAGCAGAGCCTGGGGTGAGTTACCAGCTCCACATACAGACAGCATTCTGCTTCTGCTTCATTCTCCTCAGGGCAACACTCTGGACAGAAGCAATTGCATCAGAAACCATCAGTTTTTAATAAAAAGTGCACATATTCCTTAACACGACAAAGGAAAATCAGAAATATCTGGGTATAACGATACTCCACTCAGGGCACTCCATTTTTAAATGGGATTAACATTACTTTTACCCCAAGTTGTTCTAAAGTTTTTTTAAATCAAAAAGTTAGAAATCTTCATCCTTTACTGAAGACTTCAGGACCAAACATCTTTATTTTTCTTAAAAGCAGGATTCACTCATTTAGAAAATCTAAGTACAACTTTTTCCAGGCTTTCTTCAGGCAACATAAGAGAAATTTTACTCAAGAGATGCTGAAAAATCCTTATTGACTCCTGCCCATTTATAATGTAGAGGATTAATGCTGTGTCTGGGTAGTTTTGCTGTAATTATATCTGCATACCAAAACAGAAGGTGATGCAAATTTACGTGGGTGGTGCTAATTTTGAAATCAGCTCACACACTACATAGAGCTCAGCACGAAGTCATTGCCCAGTTACTTATCCCCATCCAAGAGTGGATTTTTGTAGTTTATTACCAACTTGGTACTGCTACAGCTATTTGGACCTTCCTAAACCACTGCTTAAAAAGTAGGAAATTGAGTATTCCAAGCCATTTTGGGCCCCAGTCCTGCCATGTGGACAACAAGGACAGACCTATGTGGTCAGAAGGCTGAAGAACCTGTCAGTGCTGATTGAATGGACTGGCTTCTTGTAGCTAAATGGTATTTCCAATTGATGTTTCAGTTATTTAGGGAACTTCAGCACCCTCCTCAGCCTTCCTAAGCACAGATGCTAAGCAGGTGGTGGGTGTTACCAGCCTGGGAAGTGAGGAACTGCACACCTTGGCCAGCCACGCTGCACGGTTCCACTCGCCGTAGGTCTGCAGGTAGCGACAGGCGTCTGCAGCCTTGTCAATCAGACACAGCAGCTGCACCCCCTCTGGAACAGAAGAATGCACTCCACTCAGGAAGTTCAGGGAAAAAAAGAGTTGTTATCTAAGTGTGGAAAAGGATCTCCATATCCTCAGCATATGAAGATGTTGAGACTGGGTGCCACTTATTGGAGCTTCGTCCCAGGCTACAGAAGCCACACAAAGCTCTCATTTGTCTTTGTTCTAAACAAAAATGTAGGGGTTCACAGGACTTCTCATCATAAAGAGATAATCATCTTTGTAAATCAAATAACTAGATTTCATAGGTAATCCTTTATTTTAATTTAATGTTGTCCACCGAGTAATTATTAACAGTCTACAGAGTGGGAAGTATTTTTTCCAGGCAAGTACAGACTTTTAACTAAGTTCTAAGCTGAAAAGGAAACAAAGTCTATATTTCATCTCTTGTTATAGGACACCAAATTTTAGTTAATTCTTTAATTAGAAAAGTGGAAAATACATATTATGTGCTCAGCCTCCTTTTGTGCAAACAACTGCTACAAGATTTACTCCAGAAATAACTTTTACAGTGAAAATGAATCAAGACAAGCTGGATTTTGTAACTCAGTTACTGATCATTTTTGTGTTAACTACTCTGGGTAGCATCTCCTACAGACATGCAACCTGTAAGATCTATTACAGCAGGATTCACTCCACAGGCATCCTTAAAAATGATGAGAATTACTATTTTATAAGCAAAGAGAAAGATATTTTACCTGCAAGCTTTCCATTGGCTATCATGTTGGTTGCTACCAGTTTAATGGTGCTTTGAGATGGCCCCGATGAGGTGACAGTGGTGACCAAGCAAGCTTTGAGTGAATCACAGTAATAATGTGCATTCTCTGAACTGGTTTCTAGCAGTAGTTGCACTGCTCTGTCAGTCTGGCAAGAGAAAAAAATACAGCTTTGACCATAACACATTAATTTTGCTTAAAAGCCTTTCTGTTTTTACCCTTTTTAAGACATGGAACAAATAACAATGAAAGTTATTCTAAAACGGGCTGAAAAAATATCTCCCAGTCTAGTAATGACTAAGCTTCTATTTCAATAAGGCACTTGTAATAAGGATAGCATTGAAAACCCATCATGAATTTAACATACTAAGAATGCAAAAACTCTGCACTGGGTTAATACAAGTAGGAAATAACAAATATAGTTAGGAAAAGCTTTACTTGAATAGGCTAAGTACACAAAACAGACAGGGAAGGAGAATAAAAAATTCAAATATTACCCACAAACCTGGCCCAAGAGAAGAAGTTGATCAGCACATTTCCTGGTATGATCATATGTTGATCTCTTCACTTCCTGGAGATTTACCCTTTCTAGCTGAAATTTCTGGACAAAGAAGGAAAAATATTTTAAATGTGAGCCTACCATAAGAAATAAAACCAGGCATTTAAAAGATATGTAAATATCTTGCCAGTTTTTGGAACACCCTCTATTTTTAAGCACCAGGAATGTTTTAATCCAGACTGGTATGTTACTAATAAAAGTGAAATATGTACAGGAAAGTGAGTGTTTATTGTGCTGATGACATTCTTATTAAATTTGGTTTCGAACTCTTTGACATACCTGGAAGTAAGAATTTTCACACAGTATGTCATAGCATATATCCAGAGGATTAACCAACTGTTCCTGAAGGACAGCTGTGTCTGCTTTTGCAGGCTTTTCCTGGCATAAACTGTGCAAATAGTGGGCAGCAATAGTCCAGAAATGCAGTTCAGATTCATCCCCATACAGTCTGAGAAAATACAAAGCAAGATGTGAAATAGGTTTGTATTCTTTCATATGCCACATAAAAATATGATATATTTCATTTTCTCAAGGACTGTGCATTCCTGTGCACACCACAAGTACTTTGTATGATCAGTGGGACAAACTTCTAGAGAAGATTAAGGAATGACATTCAGCAAGGTAAGTTACAACAGCAATTAAATGCCAGGAATGTTCAGCATAAAAATATGTGGAAATTGATACTTATTATTATTATTTCACATTTAGCAACCGATCTCCTCTTTCAGCCACAAGTTACTAAGTTTGAAAAGTGTCTCTGAATACAGACAGACTAAAATTAGCTCAGTTTAGGCAGAGGAACCACACAGAACAAATACACTTGAAATAAATCCCAGGCCTTCCTCAGTTTGTACAGAACTATTGTGAAGTTCTAAATGACATTTTGGGGCATGACCAACTAAATGTAATGTGGCTGCCAGAATTGCAGTTATGAAAGTGCCACCAACACTGAGAGAAGTTCCCTGTATCCAGAAATCAAATAAAACTGTGTTTCAGTGAGGTAACATTTCCATTTTGGTCCTAAAACCACTCTGATATATGGGTAACAAAGTAGTTTAGGGACTGCCCTGAGTTAAAGGACAATTGGGTGAGTACCTAAACTTCAGCTCATTCCTACGCCTTAATAGCATCGAGATTTTCCTAGGAAACATTTCCTGTATTTATCTGGATCTCTACTACCTGGCAACCAGGAGACATCTCTGCAGGAGAGTAAAATCTGGATCAAGCAGAAGTTTCTTTATGTCACTGCAAAAGAGAAAGCGTTAAAGAATCTGTAAAATGCTGTGCAGGTTTTTTTGTTTGGTTGGTTTTGAACACAAATAGGATGCACCACATACAAGCTGAAAAAATCAAACCCTAAAATGCACAATTTCTTTTCTGAAATGAGAAAATGCATCTATGAAGACAATTACAATAGGAATTATATATAATTTGAAATATAACTGATCTCCAGGACCCAATGCAGTGAGTCCATCAGAACTCTTTATCCTTGCAATATAGGGAATCACCACCAGGGTGTATGCAAAGCTGTCAATTAGTCTGCAGTAATTCTACCAATTACAGTATTAATTCAATTACAAGTAATCTTGCAGCTATGTAGTATCATAGCAGAAGGGATGCACATGCATGAATTTAGATTTTCACAAGTGTTTCAAACTGGATAAAAATATGCTGTTACCTTTTCTGTCCTACTACATGAAAGGACAAAAGGAAAATGGAAAAAACTGTAATTTTCATGGTTTAAATGGAATTCCAAAATCTGTTTTCTGTGTAAGCAGAGAAATGTGCATCAACACTGCTCTGGAATTATATCTTCAACAAAGGATTTTTAGAATCGTCTTTTCTTCCTCAGAGTTCAAATATCCTAACAAACCTTGGAGTGTTTAAGCAGCAGTGTCCAGTGCAGTCTGGATCACCATAAAGAACCCTAAATCCATGAGAAGTACTGCTTAAAGCATTCCAAATGCTCACAGGTCAGTTGTAAATCATGTGCTGACACTATCAGTACCTTTAAAGCACCAACTTTATAATTACATAAAAATTAACATTTTTTTAAAATAAAAACTGTCATTACTCAAGCTTATCTTTAGAGAGGCAAAAAGCATTCTTTCTTCATTAATTGTGAATTGCCACAGACTTCAGATTTTTTGCCTTCTCAGAATTCCATAGCTTACACAAGTAATAATAGGAAAATTCTTACTTGGACAATGAATTCAACTGCTCTTGAAGAAGGTTTTTAATATTTTCATTCTCTGGATAATCACTGGATATAAAAAAAAAAGAAAAAATAGAGGTTTTCTACATTACTAAAAAGACAGAATTATCTGAAATGGAAGAGCACTACTTGTAGGAGAAAAACACAAGCACATGCATGGAAACAACCTCTCACATTCTTTTGGTAAGCCATTCCTGCAGGATTCTTTATCCAGTTACCAATTCCAAAATAGCAGGGAAAGATTGGGTTTGCTTGCACTCAACCTCACAGTTAGTGTCAATCTTTCTTTTCCCATTTTTCTTCTCTTCATTAACCTTAAAATTAGTGAAAATGGCAATGCCTGGAGCATTCGTATGTGACCACGAGCACAATACAGGACACAGAAGCGTGCTCCTATGATGATGTGAACGTGGCTCTCCAGGAGTACAGACAGGTCTATCAGAATATCAGAATATCACTTCCAGTTACACTTTAGGAACAATCCTGACTGCTGCATTAACTTCTAGAACAAAGAGAACACACAGTTTTTCTCAGAAATAATATGACATAAAAATATTGCCAGTACTTAAAGCAGGCTGCAGTTTTTAATAGCCAAGTGCTACTGAAAGCCAGAAGAAATACCTGACCTTAGAGCCTTATCTATTTATTACTTTTAGTACTAAATAGTGAACTAATTGTATTTTTGCCTGTCCTCAAGAGTGGGGAAACCTATGCATCTAACAGTTATTTGCACAGAAAGACTAATAAAAGATGTAGGCTTTAAAAAATAATAATATGTTATATATAGATCTATATTTCTTCTTACATGTCCATGATATCTAGAGAGTATTTCTCATCCCATGGTTGGTAGGGACACCAGACAGGTTCTGAAACAAAAGGAAAAGATTCATTGTAGAGAGGCTCAAGTGCAATAATGCTGTGTTCAGGAATCAGAAAATGCACCACAGACAACGTAGCAGCAGAAAACACCAGAAAATGTACCACAGAAAATATACCTCCAGAAAATGTACACCAGAAAATGCCCCACCAGAAAATGCCCCACCAGAAAATGCCCCAGCTTGTTTGCAAGCACCAGGAAAATCATAAATAAGTCTTTTCACACACCCAGCACAGGCTGCTAGACATAAAAGCTTATCTCTACACTCAAGCAAAAACATTTCATAGAGGGTACAGGATTATCAACCATGCTCAAATGAGAATTTCAAGATATTCCCTAGTGAATTTAGCCATAGACTCTCCTGGAATGCATTACACTGGCATTAGGCAGAGCTGTGCACAATGATTATTGCTACTGCACGGGCATGGTGCAAAGTAAGTAAAGCTGTACCCAAATGTATCATAAAGCATGATTAGTTTTGCTTTGTCCCCATAGTTCCTACAGTATAACACAAGGATTAAACCCCATCATCTGGAAAGGATGGTGGGAAGTTTAATGAGATAAAAATGATACATTAAGTGCTGTCACACAAATGTAAAAGTCACTAAGTCTGTACTCAGTACAAGGTGTGGGTGACAGGCAGTAAATGCTACCCAGTGACTTAGGAGTAAAATAAGTACCAAAACCAGCTCCATTATTAAATATTCACAATTCCCTGCATTTCATATGCAGTGAGTGATGCAGGACTCTTGTAAATGTGATTTGGTAATTAAAACATTACCACAGTGCAGAGGCAGAAGGACAGCTAAATCACAGGCAGCCTTACAGCTGGCACAGTTTTAATTTCAGTGTGCTTGGGTTTACAACATTCATCTTTATAACTTATTATTGCAGAACATTCTTTTGATAGCAAAAATGGCTGTGATAAATTACATTTCCTCAAATAAACCCACAGCACAGCTCCCCACATCAGTTTATTACATGTGTTTTAGAATCTACTGTGTTTTAAGGAAATGTTTTAAGGAAATCATATGATAAAGGTAGGACTGACTCAAAAGACAACAAGAGCAGTTATCTGAACACCAGTAATAATAAATACAGAAAAATGCAGCTTAGTTAACTAGTTAAATATTTAAATTCCCTTCTTAAACATACAGCTAAGAAGGCAAACAGCACTAATATTGCTATTTTAAAGGTCAGTTTGAAAAGCAATGAATCAGACTACAAACACCTGAGAAACTCAGAACATACATTTCCACACATCAACAAATGTTTCAGTATCATGTAATGAATATCAGTGATGGAGGTACTGATACCTAATTGATGTGCCAATGCTTTTTAAGTCAACTTGCTGGATATCTCTACAGAATGCTCTTATTTTGTTCATTTATATTTCAATTAAGATATTAAAAAGTATATGTAATTTAGGAGATAAAACTTGTATTAAAAAATTCATCCATATGACTTAAGCATAAAAAAAATCCTGTATCTATGAAAAGCAGTAGAGAGGCATCAAAATGTCCACATGTGACAATTCCCTGTTCTAACAGAAGCGCTGAGCTCCACCTTCCAACGAGGAGTGCAGAAGCATCAAGCAGTGGATAGCAAAAAAGACACAGCCATACCTATTAAATCCTGTTCATCCATCCTGAAACATGAGGGCTTCATGGATAAGTCCAGCACTCGGATGCATCCATCATCTGATGCCAGCACCACTTTGTCTGACGTGCACCAGTCCACATCCAAGATCCGGAAATTCACGTTTCTCCCACTTCTTAAACTGCTCACCATTTGTACCTGGGAAAGTTCAGTTATTTTTTAATTTTAGCAGCCTCTCCATCACCCAATGTAAGGCTGTGTCATGCAGCCAGGAGGCACAGCACAAAATTCACAATGAAAGGTGAAGTTAGCCATAAATCATTTCAATAATGGTCTTTTCTGGAGAGTAGGGAATTCAGAAACCTTGGAGTAGGTCACATGGTTGCCCTGAAACAATACTATTTCCCAATTTAGAGCTGAGAAAAGATCCTTTTGAGCACAGTGTACAGCTGCCTTTTTGTTATCTTTTTTAACAGGACAGGATTAGATGTATAATAGAACTGAGACTATAAAATATTACTACAGATATTCTGAAAGACTTTCAACTGAAAATGTGAATTTAATTTTAAATGCTTTCATGTAGGAAACTCCTTTATCCTAGAAAAAAGAAAGGAGGGAACAGCTACAGGAGTATCTTGTGGCATCAAAACTATTCAAATGTGCTTCAAGGAGAGACTCACTGCGTAATATCCTACTCTGCTTATGGAAGTCACAGTAGTTGTTTGTATCTGCTGTCCAATTCTTACCATCAGCGGAGTTTCATATTGCACTAATTAAGTGTGAGTTTAAAGTTGGTGCTCATTACAAAGTGAATGGGGAAAAAAATTTAAATTCCTGTTTCATACCCTGATACCCTGAACTTATTCCAGGGGCTAAGTTAAAACAGTACAATTATTTTTCCTTCCCCACGGTACTATAATCCCCTGACAGACCTACAAAGCAAACCTCAGAAGGTTTGTGAAAATAACTACAGAGGTCCTGAGTAAGAAGAGAAGCTAGGCAATGTTAATGAACAAGTGTCTGCTTTTCTAGTATTCCCTAACAAATTAAAGCTACTCTTGACCATACACAGAAGAAACCTGCAGTAAAAGCAACCTTGTGTCCACAGATTCGGGACTCCTTAAATTTTCAAGGTCTGGCTCAAAACCATTACAAGAGGATGACAAAGTATCTCAGACACATTGTCAGCTTCAAGAGTGAAAGACACTTCTCACTGATGGCAGCTTAAAGGTGCTTTATAGGGAGTAAAAGCCTTTGGAGAAAAGCCGTATGACTTTATCACACAACTGTCAGTAAGAAACCATGATTCAGTAAAACTGAATCCCTCACCCTGATTTTCAGAGGTGATGTGTGTGCTTTGAGGAGAAGTGCCTATCAAACCCACAGTCACTTACCTCTTTTGAATCCCAAATTTCTGCCCCATCGTTGTACATTGCAAGAAGTTTTTGATTTCCTTTCCCCGGGGCAAACCGTATTTTCTTCACCCAGCTCCGGTGTGTAGGAATCCCCCTAAGGAAAGACAAGAGCAGGATCCATCATTCTATACCTAATATTGTAGGAGATTGAATCTTTTCCATGAACTTTGCAGGTCCTGGTATTGCAGACTGAGGAAGAGAACAATCTTTCTATACATGCACACTCAAATGGATGCCCAGATAATTAAAACTAAAATGATGAAATGCTTGGAATAAACACCACAAGATTTAATGTTTTACCAGAAGCCATTGCAGATTTAATGTAAAAAAGATATCTAGCTGGTTTTAAAAGCCTGCTTAAATGTTAATTCTTCTGAAAACACAAGGGATTAAATGTAGAGAACTGCGACACAGTAGACATTTTCTGAATTTTTATTTCCAAATGCTTGCATTTTTCCCTAAAAAAATGAAGAACAAAAATGAGGAAGGATGAAAACATTCCACATTCCAACACTTATAATCTCATGTTTGACAGACTTAATCTGCCTTCATACCTGGACACTCTAGCCTTCAAATCCCAGAAGTTCAAGTTTCCATCAACATCTCCAAGAACCAGGATATCCCCTTTCCAGGCAATACAAGTAATGCTACCCATACTTCCCTGAAAATATTTAAGAAGCAGAAAAAAACTTGTGATTAATAGATCCAAATCTATGTACAAATATTTCAACAATAATTTAAAAAAAAAAAAAAAAAAGACATGATAGACCAAACGCTACTCAGTTAAAACAGAAAAAAATATTTATAAGATTGTGAAACCAGAATTGCTATGGGTTTTGAAGCTGGAATTCATATTTCAGATTTCAAAGTACTGCATTAGTGACCACTTGCTGCTACAAAGCTTATCCCTGATTTTTTTCTGGCAATCAAAGCTAAGCAGAAAATTAAAGCATCAATGACATAGAAAAATTGGAACTCACATCTGGAGGAATTCTTGCACTGTCTTTTACTGAGTTTCCCTCTACTGTGAGATGATAAACCTGCCCATCAGCACCTGTAAACACAAAGTGCTCTCTGGCAGAGATGTTCTGGCTCAGCTCTGATTTACTTTCAGCTTCCTGCAACAAGCTTTAAAAAGAACATGAGACGCAATTATTTCTTTCTTGAAATCAGAATTGCAAGACAAATTCTACCTAATGCACAGAGACAGCACAAAAAAAGCATATATCCTTCTAAACACTTTATTTAACAGTTAACTATTTATTACTTGCACTCTTGTGGAAATGTCCAAGGGCAAATAACAGTTTTACTTAAAGAACCAGCTAACCAATGCACTGCTACAGATACACCTGAGAGAAACAGGTACATCAAAGTCCCACACAGGAAAACGAAAGGGAGGCCCATCAAGTTGCTTTGCTTGCTAGGTACTCAAGCATCAGTTCCAGAATATTCTGTTCCATAGAACAGTGGCACATGGTGGAAAAACAACAATTGCTGTAGCACAGGATTCCATCAGAAGGAGGAGTACCTGATCACAGAGGATTCCACACTGCTGACTTCAGTGTCTGATGCCACTGTCTGCCGGGCCATGGCCTCCCTGGCTGCCAACTGCTTCTTCCTCAGGCTTTTTAAGTTATGGGAAGGTGACCACTCCTGTGAAAAAGAGCCCAGGAAAAATGGAAAAGACAAAGGTTTATTCCCTGAATTTACTGGGGCTTTATAACGATTTTCAAGAAGATTGCTCTCTGTAATACCTCCCTCCATCACCCAAGGGGCAGAGCAGATTTCTTCACCAGAACCTCCTTTTTTCCTGCTTCCATTTGGTGACAGATGAAATGTTAAAGTGCTTCCCCATATATGCTACAGCTACAAGTAACATTTGCTGCAATATTGTTTAAAGATTTTTATACCACCTCAATGTACTACATTTAGTAAAGAGTAACAGAATTTACTCCTTACCAAAGCGGTGGCTGTAGGGAAGTTTTTAGACATTTCTCTGAGCAGAGTGCATGTTCTGACATCCCAGATCTCCAGTGGTTTGTCTTTAAATACCACAGCTAGATACTGCCTGAAACAAAGGAGAATTTAGTCCAGCAAGAGTCATTTGAGCATTTTCCTTCACACATGTTGCTCACACCAGCACTCTGGAGACTTCCAAAACTAAGAGGAAGCAGAGCAAATTAAATCCCCCTCTGAAGTTTGTGATTCCCTCGAGTTACTGAGAAGCAAAAGAATGTCTGAAAAAGAGTTCTCTTCAAATCTAACAGAATTATACATTTCTGACAGGTGGTTCTGCACAATTACTGTGAAGGAGACAAGGGGAGTAATTCAGAGAGAGCAGCAGCACCTCTGATCTCATCCTGTTCAGCCTGAGTCAATGACTGCACCAAACACCAAAGACACACCAAGACTGCAGGCTGGACAGACTTTTTTCTCTCTTGCACATGCATGCCACTTCCTAATCCAGGGATAAATGAGCATAAAATCATCTCACACTAAACCACTTGCCAGTCATGTCTTCAGACTGTTCATCTGTGGAGCTGGATGAGTGTAAACACCTTTAATCTACCACTTTGCACATTCAAGTTGAAAACAGAGAGGCTGTGCAGCAATTTGTCCTCTCAGGCACTGCATTCATCTCTCTGCAAGTGAACCTCCTTTCTTGTCTCACTCAACACTCTCCAGACTCTTCACCTAAGCCCATGGCTGCTCTTAATTTTTAATGCATTATTAAGAACATTGTATGGTTGAACTCTTCCAAATTCTCTGGAACTCCTACATACAAAAATATTCCTGTGCAAGCTAGAGGACATTAATTTTTTTCCTCCACTGTAAAGAAAAAGCTTTTAAGATTTAGAGACAATGCCCTGTTAAATTCAACACCACTTTAATTTCATTTATACAAGAAAGTGAAGTAATTTTCCAGACTACCATGATTATTCTTTTTGCTACTATGAAGACCAGGGGCTCCTGTCACAGGCCTGAGCTCAAAATAATGAGAACTTGAAAGGAAACAATTTGGTCATTCATCAGCTGACTTTTCAAACAACTGTATCTCACATCTGGTTTTTCCAGCAGACAGTTATTATAAAGGCGTGAAATACTTACACAAAAGCTAAATAAATGTGAATAATCATCCACTCTTTAATGTCTAACTTCCTAGTTTTAAATAAGGCTTAAGTTATGGAAAAGAGAATTAACTCATAACAGAATCAAAGTGGAAAAAACCAGTTCAGCACTTTTATTAGCCTTAATATTATCAAAATGCCTGTTCAGTAAACACAAGTCCTGCAAGAAATAAAATATTAATTACTGATCTTGCAATATGATTGGATCCTGAAGTGACAAAGTCAACCACAGAAACATTCACAGCTTCTGCACTTGGAATTAATATTCTGAAGCACTTCCCTCTTGATGCTATTGGATATTTTTCTATACACTCTGAAGTGCTTTTTTTCTTGGAATGTGTGTATTATCATGAGGATTTTCATGCAACACAGTAAAATTTATAAACTTCCCAAGGCTGATGTACTTACTTCAAATGAGACACCTTTATCATTTCAATGGCTGGCTCGTCGTTGCCTCGCTCCCCACGGAATGCAATGCTCCTGCCTGGAGCACAAAACCAGGAGGGAGAACAGACACAGTCAACAAACTAAACAGAAATACAGAAATAGTTTATAAACTATTCTGTTTGTAAACAGAACCAGTTTACAAACCAGAAGAGAACCAAATCACCTGTCATCTCTAACATTACTCTTGTCATTGTCAAAGTTTTACCACATTTAATTTCACTGCATTTAAAGTTTACATTAAATACAATGTAAACTCTAAAGTCAAGTCTAACACCTGACTCACTTCCAGAGAACATCAACTCAAATGGATGCATCAGAATAACATAAATATAGAGAGAGAGTTCAAAGAGTTATTATTTTTCACTCAAAACCAGTGAGAGATTCTCTCTGTTCCCCAAGGAGGAAATTCATTAATAGATTTCAAGTTTGATAAGAGAAATTAACTCCGCCATAACCTAAGTCTGATAGTATTTCATGGTGAGCTACATTCTACACTTATCAGAACAACTCCCCTTCTTTCCAGCTAAAAGAGTAAATCCTAAGAATTTATAATCTTATCCCCAACAAAATTTTCATCCACTAGAAGGAAGTGTTGCAGAATTATAGGTGCTCTAGATATCACTAAAATAAGTAACAACCTACAAACAGCATCTTCTATGCAAGTTCCAGTCTCCTTAGCTTTCAAGGAAAATTCAAGCCATAAACTTTAGCTCCTCTTGTAGCTCACAGCTAAATTACTTAAGCCAATTACATGAATAAATCTAGTTATCAAGAACATTAGTTAGAGCTCTCATGTCAGAGGCTACAGGAAATCTTTCACCTCTGTTTTCAACATCTTAGGAATTGTCCTTCATATTTTTATTCAGAAATGTACATGTGAATTTTGTCAAAGTAAATCTGAATCAGCACAGTTTTCCTAGGCCTAAAATAGAAAGTTGGGCTCCTAAGTGAGGGAAGAAGCAAAACTCAAACAGTTAAATTGCTGTGCCTTCCCTGAAAGCTTTAAAAGAGGAAAAGTACCATTTTTTACCAAACCAAATGCTAAAGTCTCAGATATTCACATTTACTCAAAACTTGGTTGCCTGCAGAAATACTGAACCTTTTATGACTTCTGTCTAGAAATGTTTTATGCTGATTCACAAGCTGAGTGAAAAACCAGATTCCCATTTTACATGAGATTAATTTCCCAATGCACGTATCTTTTCTGTTCTGATTTTAAACAGATGAACAAAAGGCATTCTATGAAAAAATTTACAATGATATCATGCTACAAGAATAACCTCTCTGTGCAGCACCCTGGAAAGACAATTGATGTTTTTTCATAAACTTAAAAACCTCAATTAAAAAAAAAATCACTTTACATAAAGCAATTCAGAATTAGTCGTGTGTTCCAAGATTCAGGCTCTTCAATTAGAAATTAAATGGCTCCAGGTTTTCACAATCAAAAGTGATTTAAAATTATTGAAGTGCTTCCTGTTCTGGGCTGTCTAATCTCCCCAGTTCTATCTCCTTGTATTGTGCAAATATTGAGTTCATTACAATTCTATTTCTCCTCCTATATAAGGCCAAAATGTTGAAAAAACACACGTAACCTGTTAATTTTGCTACCAACAGTATCTTTTAAACAGTTACTTATTTTTTAACCTTTCCAATTCTTTATGAAAGTATCATCTTTTATTGTTTAAAGTCCATTTTACACTCATTCACTCGAATCCTGACTATGTGCCTGGCCTGTTGCTGAAACAAACCACAATAAAAGGTTCAACACTATTTCAGGTGCACACGAAACAGTGGGTGCAGACTGTGACAAAACACAGTAGGAAATATGGAAAGAAATGAAGTTTGTGAACAAAATCCACCACTAATACCCTGTGTGGCTGCTTCTAGAGCCCCTGCTGACACTTATTATTCTTTCAGTAAGTCCAAAATGTTTTTGCAAAGGTGTTGGTTCAATTCTGTCTGCAGAGCACCAGACAAAAGACATCTTGTGGCTTCACAGAGAAGAGTGAGAACAATTAAAGCTCCTCTTTATTATTTTATTTTGCCATGACAACAGAAGCAATAAAAAAAATAAAAAATAATAGTCAGAACTTGTCACTCCCCAGCAAATCTGTCAGCTCCTGGAGCAGATTTCTCAGTAAACACAAACCTGTTGGAAGGTCCACCAGCTGCAGCTCATTCCTGACCAGTCCCAGATTGTTGGGTGTTGATGTGGCAAAGGAAATGAAGCCAGTCAAGCTTATCCACTCAATTCCCCTGTGATCAGAAGGAAATACAAGGAGCATATCAGCCAAAATATTTGAATCGCTAGAAGTCTGAAGTATTTTTTTTCATGTATATTCTTCTAAAAAACCAGCACAGATGTAATTTTCTAGACTTTCTGGAAACATCATATTTAAGCATAAAAAGAAGCCACACATTAACAACTATGATGTGAATATAAAGTTACTGAAATTTAAGAGCAGCTTTCTTTTCAGACTGTATTGGTTCTTCTTTGGTTAAATAAAAAATTCAGGTAGGAACATTGTTAACTTTTGCAAAAAGGCCTTTACAGATCCTCAGCACTGGAGCGGACTAAAAGCCCTGCTCTGATCAAATCAGTGGTTACTATCAAACAACTCCAATTTCCCAGCACACAGGAAAATATTCATGTGAGGGGCAATGTGGGCAGACTTCAATCTTCCAGTCCACAGAGAGGAGAATAAAAGATGATACAAAAAGGCCCCAAAGAGATTTCACAAAAGAACCAAAAACGTGGTGGTTTTTTGGTTTTGTTCTTTTTGATCACACCAAAGCAGCTCCCAAGCAAATCTTGTTGCAGTGCTGCAAGGATGTTAAGTTCCAGGGCTCAGAACATATTGGCAGCACAGATGGATTCTCAGCCAATTCCTGAAATATACCACAGGGCAAAAGGGACAGAAAGTGGCACCGGGTGGGACTGTTCCAAAACAAGACCCTTCTCCAGTCCCATTTTTTCCCACACACACTTGGTGCCTGCAAAAATTGCTGAGTGCTTTATCTGTGAGATAAATCAAGGAGCTTATCTAAAGAAAATGGAGCTCTAATACACACGTGTGTTCAACTTCATTCTAACACAGGTAAAAGGATTTAAGGTTTCCTCAAATCCTTCAAACACAGATTGCTTAAGAGCTGTTCCCAGGACAAGTATTCTGTTACATCAACTGTGTGCTTTGCAAGAATACATGTGAAGTATGAGAAAGATAAGGAACAGTATTTATGACTTACTGTCAGTAAATCCAACTCACGCTGTATTAAGCAGAAGTTTCCTAAATGCAGCGGAGATGGTGAAACTAAAAAGCACTTCCATAATATTTTGCACATACAATTTACAGTCATATTTATTATTTTAGTTCAAGCTTTAAAAACATGGGAAGATTTATTCCTAAGTCCTCAAGGAAAGTTAAAAATTTAGGGCCCAGTCTTTTTCCCAGTAGGACCTATGAAAGTTCAACCATTAATTTCAATCAAAATGAGAAATATTCAATTATTAATTGAAACATCACAGGCATGATTGAATAGAAATCTGCAACTGCAGTAATGGATGACATTGCAAGTCTCCAAAGGGTCAAAAATCCAGGGACGTTTCTGAAACGGAAGAAATGTGAATTCTGACACCATTTCCATTTATCTGTTACTCAGCTATGTTTTTTAGAAAAAGTCCACTCCTAATGCATTGTTAGTGCTGGTATTGTTCACCATTCTCCTTCAAAGACCTGACGCATTTTCTACACTTCTTTCATTAGCTCAGATTTAACAGGGCAAGTCCTTTTTCTCTGCTTCTACCTGGCCATCTGTCAATACCAATAAAAATCTACAGAAACCCAAGACACTCGTAATCAAAAGGAAACCTTAGCTCAGCTAACTGCTTGCACCTGAAACAACAGAATTTTTGTCACTGTCATACATAGAAATTGAGAATCTGAAGACAGTGGTTTGAATTTTAATGACAAAAACAAGTAATGGCTTCCCTACTGAAATAGCCAAAATTTCCTCATAGAAGTCATCTTTGCCTACCAGAATTAAGAGTTACATTCAGCTGCCAACCACTTCTCAGACTGAATCCACTCTTTTAAAATGTAACATTTACGGATTCTATACATTCAACTTGTCTCAGTTACTTCAGGAGTGAGACTCAGTTGCTTTGATTAATGTTTCCAATGCAAACAAATTACAAAGTGCACTGAAGTGGATAAAAACACAAATTACATTTCTAGTTGGGAATAGATTGTTGTGACTTTATGACATGGCAGCTGCTACTTAAATTTAAGGATTATAAGAAAAAGAGAAAGGCAAAATGGAGATAAAACCATATGTGCTATCAATGTACTGGTAGATATCTTTCATTCTAATTTCTCTATTCAGGGAAAGTTTTTTTAAGGAGATGATGAATGTTTGCAAAGCAGTTTCCCAAAGAGCAGTCAGCTGAAATTCAAATGCTAAAGCAGCTTCAATTCAACTGCTAAAATTTGGATGCAATGTAGTAATTTTCAAGTCATGCCTGCAGGCCATAGACATTCTTGTTACAGTCAGTGAGATTTTAATTTTAAAAAGAAAAGCTGTTGCAGCCTTGAACTTGCTGAGCTTCAGTGAAAAAGAATGAGCAGCGCTGCTCCAGTCACAGCTATTTAGCTATCAGAATAAGCAAAAGTAGCACTGAGAGCTGCAAATGTGCCACTGAATGTAAAGCTGCACTGCAGGCATTTTATTTGCATGTCTCAAATATATTCGACTCTGCACTGAAGATGTTTTATTACCTCCTGTACTGCCTGTTGTCCACAGGTATCAGACTTGGTTAGCTCATGGTTCTTCCAGTTCCTCTTAGTAATAAGAATGATTTGTATTTCTCTTGAAGGAATCCTGACCTCCTGCTCCCAGTTTCTGCCAGGCAGCACAGGCCATAGCTCCCTTCTTGATTTCCCCTCACCACTTACACTCCTGGCAGTGGCCTGATTGATTTTCCCTCTGTGTGCTTTGAAGCCTTCCTGCTGCTGCTTGCCTCAATCTTCTTATAAAAATAAAATTAAACTCAACAGCAAAGTATATACTTACATAATTCTAAACAAATAGTGAAAGCTAAGTAATAATCATAAATAAAAGAAATATTCAAGGTTACCCACAAGTTTGAACCATCTTAAAAGGATGGACAGAAAGGCAATTCTTCCTCCTTCTAGTCACAATGGAATTTCAAAGTTTAAACAAAAACTCAAAGAAACAAAAAAATCAGCATGTGACTACACATGTAGAACACTTTAATCTTATAAAAAAAAAGAAATCATAATTGTTAACACCCAAACCACTCAGTGGCCATTAACTTAGAACATTTGATTTGTAAAGGACAATTGCCTTATTTTTATTACATTCTCTTCCTAAATACAGAGCACTGAAAACTCTGCTGGCCTTGAGTTACAATTTCAGGGTATTCTCAATTACATACTAAAATAATGATGGTCCCCGAAGGCGTTCTTTCAGATAAAATGGAAACACTGGCATTATTCAGTCTATCCACATTTTAGAAGCAAAGTAAGAATTCCCAGTGAAAGAAAAACTTTTGCACTCCATTAAAATCAATTAAAAAAAAGAAAAGAATCCCCATGCCTTAATCTAAATTGCTTGAAGCAATTTAGTTCCCTTGAACTTGTACAAATTATGTAGAAAGTCATTCTGACAATTGAGGGAACTCTAACAAATATTTAAAAGACTTACCCTGATAACAGCTTCTGGCTAAATAAAATTCACAAAAAATGAATTCTACAAAGACTTGTTGCGGACATTTGCCAGAAAGGTAATGTATTCTTAAAGTTTCTCAAAAGCTGCAAACTCTTTACAAAGTGAAAAGCCCAAACTAACAACACTAAAAATGCACAAAGCTTTTTTTTCTAGTGTATTTATTTCTTCCTCTCTCTCCATCTTTTTATTTTTTTTTGAAATGTGAGTAGTGTAGAACTCATTTTGAGTTCTATAATCACTTTAATAAAAAAGGACTCTCCTCTTGTGCTGCATAACAGAAAGTAAAATGAAAATAATTTCATGTGTAGATAACAGTATGAAACCAAGAGATTCAAATGGTTTAGAAGAGAAAGGGGAATTCTATTCTTACAGTGTCAAGTAATCACACAACAAACATAAAGTTAATTGTGGTGGTAGATTCCAAGCAGGTTTCCACAATGAACTCTCAGAGCTGCCTAGTCTCAGTAACCTGTACTTTCCTTAACTTTTTGCAGAATGCACAGTAAAATGCAGACCTTAACCAGATGAAGGCTTCATGACACAATTCTGATACAAATTTTTACTAATATTAGTACTAGAAATAAATATTTTATTTTTATGCACCAGTCTGTCTGGAAATATGTATCCAGCAAGCACCACCTTGAATATCTGTGCCATCAGTTATGCAAAAAGTTCTGCTGGTGTGTACACACAGGCACACAGCACAAAAGCTTTAACACTTACTCTGCTCCTTCTTAGGATGGATAAATACGGATTCCTATGTTCCTAACAACCTGTCAATGTAAAATTATCTTTACTTCACTTAGGACTAGAACTGTCTCAACAGCAATTTCATCCTCAAGGGGAGAAAATAATTAAGCCCTGACACACAAACTAGAATTCAAAGGACTCAATCCCAATAGTTATAAATAAGACACTGAAATAAAGTTTCTTGTCCTAAAAAGACTTCTTTGTCCTGCAGTGCATTGAAGAGACTGGAAGTAGTTGATATGCATCCCAGATCAGCAGGCACAGATGCAATTCCAATATTTCTTTCAATGTAATTTTCATTACAGTTTTGTCAGGGTGTTACAGCTCATACACAGCAAAGGCACTGTCAGCGTAGAGCACTCAATGGGCAATTTTCCTGATTTCATTAACAGCAAGGCAAGACACCCACACAGCTGGGTAACATCACTCAGGTGTTTCAGCATTTGTTTCCTAAAAAGATTATAGCAGGAATTAAAATTAAAATCTTACTTGACTTCACAGGAATGGATGCTTAACTCTTTGTGGAGGAGTCCACTTGTAAGGTGAAACACCAGGACAGAGCCATTGCTGGTACCTATAAAAATTGATTAAAGAAATATAGGCACATATTTTATTTTTTTCTTCCATACTTCAGTGCAAATTCAGCATTTACAGCTATTTCTGTCTCTCTATCTTATTTTTAGATACCTGTAACTATTATATTTTACAATTTTAGAAAAACTATTTTAATGTCTAGCACTTAAATCCCAAATATTTAACCCTCTGCAGCCACTGATATCCACCTGGATCAAGACATTCTTCCAAACCTTTTTGTAGAGGCTGTAGAAAATCTGATTATTCTTGCATTTCTACAACACACCCATCCAGCTGCAGAAGAAAGGAATGCTTCTTTTTGCTTTGATTACTGGAGATGAGTAAATGCCTCAGGAAATGTTTTAGCTGTTATCCACCAATAACGCCAGGGGAGAATCCTGGGTAGATTTTATGGAATCATTAAAGTAATTCTGCTTTCTCATCCCTGAAATAATGACATCTTTCAAATTAGAAATCAGTAACTTAGTAGCTATGAGCTTCAATTACATCAAAAACCTTCTGAAATACTGAAACGTACAATTTTCCATTAGACACTTCTTTATATTCATATCAACTTTATGAAATACAACAATGGATACCTAAAGAGCCATTCAGGTATGTTAAATTTGCAAAGACCTTGCTGCAAATCCCTTTGCAAATAGGGAACCTATTTGCTCCCTAATCTTTTTATTTCACCTGTTTTAACAGTTACAGCTCATGGAAAACCACAGGTTACATTTTAGCAGCATTACATCACACCATGATAGACTGCCTACGGTTTAGAGCACAACTCTGAAAGAGGATGCCAAAAAAAATTAGGTTTAAATAGGGAGAACTTCGAGTTAATAAATCAGGTGCTCACTGGCAACTCTTTTAATATCTAGATGACTTTAAGTACATTTGTGGTAAGACAGAATAGATTCATCCAGGAAAAATAACGTGCTGCGAGTGTAATTTTAGAAACTCACATCAGAGCAAAAATAAATTCTCTGTAAAGTTCATTTACTTATTCCAGGAATGCAGGGCTGCAGAAGTCAGTACTTCCTGACATTCAGAATGAAGTGAAAGCAACATGTAAAATGCTGAGTGTATCAACAGACCAATACCACAGTAAATGACAGGATAAATACAAAATTACTATACACAGCATCTTTCAGGTAGCATTGCTTAAACCCAAGGCAGGAAAAAAGAACCCAAAGACTATCAAAGAAGCAAACCAATACAAGGATCACCATCTGCAATAAGTTACACAGGATCAACAAATAGATTTTAATTTTATTAGCAACTATATTTGCATTTAATATTGAATATATTGTTTTCAAGGCACTCACCAACAGCAAGGATGGGCTCATACTGTTTGATGTTTTTGGTTGTGAGGGGCGGGCACATGCGGATGGCGAACGGAGGCCAGCGCTTGCACCTTGCCCTGCTTAAAAATGAAAGCTCTTGTTAGTAAGAAATTATAACTGGAGATGTTATGGAAAGTTTTCAGACAGGAATTTATATAATAAAAAGCTACAAATGCAGAAGGCACATTTGTTCTTCTTGAGCTTTGTATGATGAAACTTTTTGGAAAAATGGTTGTCATCTAGATTTCACAAAGATGGCATGTGTCAGATACATCGGCTTCTAAGATTAGGATCAAAAAATCAAAGTGTTTTGGCCAGATTCCATTTTAAAACACTATTTTTCCTCAAAGAAAATGAACTTGGAACACTAGTCCTCAACATAAAATCCTCAAGAGCATTCATTTGATAATTTCTTTAGCAAACAGGAATTCTTTTTATTTCAGACTTACCATTAGAAAATAATTCTTAAGTTCTTAAGAAAAGTAAGATGTACAATGATTCAAAACCATGAGAAATTAGTAGCAGTAGTATCAATGAAAGAAATTCTTACCAATCATGTTGTCTAATGAGAGGTCTGGAAGTTTATTTTGGAATGCTCCTACAGGGATTCCACAGAAGGAGACTGGGGAGTACAGAGGTGATGCACTTGAACTGCTGCAAAAGAAATGGAAACAAGTTCCTCTTACAAGGACAATCTCCATCCCCAAGGGACTCAAACAGCCCCTGCAGCCTTGGCAGCCATGTCCTGCTGGGCTGGGGCAGCTCTGTGTCATGAGCAAAGAGCAGAGACCTACTTGGCTCTTACAGTATTACATTTTTCCTGGTTATATAATCATGACAAAGATCAATGTTTTAGAAATGACTCTTAAGAATAGAAGAAGTAAAACCCAAGAACATATGGATTCTAGAGTAGCTTTCCTGGATATGCAGCACAAGGAATCCATCTAGCAGTATTTTTGAGAACAGCAAGAATAAAAACACTAAATCTCTGATGAGGAACAAAAGGATCTATGTTGAAAATCTGGTACTACTGACATTTAAAATAATTCTGTTTCTTTTATGGCAGTAAGTTATTTATTTTATTCCATGGTACTTTAAAGGGTTATTGCAGCAGAACAACCTTAATACAATGAATGTTCAAGGTACTGTATTACTTCACACAGTATTTTGAGAGACTGCTCAAAATGTAAAATTTTAAAGGCTCTGTGTATCAAAACATTGTTTATACCACCCTATTCCAGTCACCTGCTGTGCAGCTTCATATTGCTCAGTGTCAAATTCACACAAATGCAGCAGAAAGCCATTCCCCTACTAAAAGCATAGTTCTTTACAGACTCATTTGGTCCTTACGTATGACAGAAAGTGAGGGATCCATTCCTAAGGAAAATTATACGGTCTGAAGAAAGCCAAATGAGAGGAAAATGCTCCCCCAAAATAATGTGAACAGTCATTCTGTCTTTTGTTTTTTTAGTCCAGACAGTCAGGATGGAACTGCCTTTTAAAGTGAAAAGAGTAAATATAGCTCCTGCACTTCCTCAAAGAAAGGGAACTGATCTATCTGGGTGACATAATTTGCTCCTCTTCCTTCACCCACACACATGTACAGTACTTGAAACACTTCCACACACAGAAGGATCACTGTTGACTTTAAAATACAATGAAATACTGAACACCACTTGTAAAAAAAAGCAGCTTTGGTAAGAAAAGGAAATCCCATTACCTGTTCCGCACATTTCTGCCAGAAATGCAGGATTTTAATTCCCAGATCATCACCCTGCCATCACTGACTATGAGCGCTGCAGAATTCTCATTCACTGGGCAGCACACCATGCTGAAGGGTCGAACTGTTTTGGTCACCCTGATGGCATCACACTGACTTCTTAAATCATAAACCAGCTCCTGAACTGGGTCTGGATCTGTAACATCAACATCCCCCAGAGGATAAAAAATTAGGGTGAAAAATACGTAATGAGATCAATCAACAAAGGTAAATTTGAAGAACAACTGAACTCTTAGATTGAAATCCATGTGCTTCCTGTGCAACCATTAGGAAAAGCAATCAAAAACTACACACTCTTGATCTTGCTGTACACAAAACGGCTCTGGAAAGCTCTCCAAAATGTAACTTTGTCTTTGTACTATATTATTCCATATGAATCTTGTAAAACCTAAAAAAATAACTGTTTCATAGCTGGGAAGAATATGCACCTGCTCTCCACAATCTGAAACTCCAGGTTCATTGGTAAACCTGGAAACCAGTAACGTAGCTCACTAGAAATTAGCAAACTGCCCAAACCAAAATAAACAAACAAAAATCACTGTTTTCCCTTTTTTCCAGTCTCCACCATTAGATTTAAAAGACCATTCTTAGTAACATTTCATGAGACAAAAGTTTAATAGTTCAGATTTAATCTAAATTTAAGCCCATATCTTAGCTCTAAAATAAATTTTTCCAATTGACCAAATGACTTCCAAAATCTTGTGTTTGTCTGAAAAATGTTTTTTCTTAAAGATAAAAAGAACGCCATAATCATATTTTACTTAAAACATTCTTGTATATGGTACTGTTAAGCTACTTAATAACTCAAGTATTATGTAGTGATAGAAGTATTTTCAGGATATTAATAGAAACTATTTTGCACTTAATATCAGAGAAGTCAAAAACTGTTTAGGGAAAATGTAGCATAAATTTCAATTTAAACTCAATATATAAGAGACAAAACGCTAGAATGGCTGTAATTCATCATCCTGCGTGGGGCATGATGGTCATTATTGGTGTTAAATTATTAATTAAAATGCATCAAAATTCATTTCTGGACATTTTTGACACAAAACTCACCTGGCTCCTCATTTGGAGTTGCAGTGATGCTGCAGTTGGATCTGCGAACCCTTAATGTGATACAACCATTTTCATGTAGGCAAAATAACCCATCCCTCTGAAAACAAGGGATTACCTGGGCAAAGAGATGTCTGTTAGATTGCATACTCAAAATCCTACCCTTTGCAAAGGACACTTGCAAGGGAACTTACAACTCCTGATGTTTAAGCAAACCATTAAAAATGCTACCATTAAGGCAACACTTCCATTAATTTCTTCAGCTACAGGGTTTGTGACTAAGGAAGTCAATTAAATTGAAAAATTGAAAGGTTTTGATTGAATTGTTTGCTGTTACAAGGATAAAACCCAACCAAATCTTCCTTACCTGTATGAAAGGCACCCCTGTCCTTTCAATTGCAATCACACCCACTGTCTGATTCACTTCCAAGTCAAGGATCAGAATTTCCCTGGGATACAGTAAGAGCATGTAGTTTCTTTTGGAAGGCAAATATGACAACTGAAGACAGTCGTTGAGTGTTACAGATTCAGCACTGGAAAATCAGACATGAACTTTTATCAGCTTGTGTCAACAAACAGAGCAAGTTCAAAATAAAATTAACAGTTTCATTTTTCCTGCAATTGCATTTTTTCAAGTAACCCCTATTTTGATAACAAGGCAATTGCAGATTTCCATTTATCTGTCAGAGCATCACCGCCTTCCAAAAACACATTCTGTTGACTTTTGTCTAAATAAGATTATAGAGTAATTTTAAAAATTGCACTTCATTCAAACGGAACAAGTGTAATTCTTGCACATCTCAAATCCAATGCAATTCACTTGGGAACAGTGCTGGCTGCCCTGACATTTACTGGCATTCATGGGAAATTACCCTCAGACACAGTGCTTACTCCAATTTGTACACTGTTGTGCTTATTACCTTACAGGATTTAACCTAAGTACATTGATAAAATATACACGTATACAAAGCATTATCTGAGAAGAAGTATTTGCAACCTACCTTGGTTTTTCATTACTGATTAGGATTTTTACTTTATCAAGGGCCTTTTTGGCCCCTGTAGCAGCAGCCAGCTTGTTGTGAGAAGGACTGGAATGCGGACTAGAGATGTAAACTTTCTTCCCTGAGCTGGCTGGAGCTTTGGAAGGGGAGAAGTCAGAGATGAACACAATTCCTTCACTAGTGAGCACTGGACCAAGAAAGAAAAATAGCACAATTCAGTCTGAAATTTGATTATGGCATTCCATTTTAATGGCATTTTGATGAGGAGAAATGCTAATAACTTCGGTAATACTGTATCAGATAGAAAACTTGTAATTCTAGACAACCAGCACTTTCCAACTGAAAGAGCAGCAGATGGTCCATTACAATCAATTAATAGCCACAAAACTCAACTTTTCAAAATTAAGTTTATATTAAAAACTACTGTGTTACTGGCAGAAAGAGTTGTTCTCTCTCATCAACTGTTTTTAAGATTCACAATGCAAACAGAAGGCAGAATACACATAGACTGTATCACCATATTTTGTTCTTATGCAGAGCATGGCTCAAATAAACATTAATTCACATTATTTATGTTGCAGCATAAAGCTCAGCGAAAGTGTTTATAGAAGGTTGAATGGTATGGCAGAAAAAAAAATCCCCAGACTACAAAGGCTGGCAACTGCACAGTCTCATTACAGATCAGAAGTGGTAAAGCTAAACTCAAGAATAAAACGGTGACTCTCTTATTTCTCTCAGCTTCTTTCTGCTAAAATTAATAAATCTGTACTACATCCCCCTTGACATCTGAATTGCTTCTGGTACTGATCTCACACTGAGTCCTCTAAAATCCTTTCTGTTGAAAATAACGTTTATTCTTGGTCTACTTATCTCACTGCCTTCTCCCTCAGCACCCATCCTTTTACATTTCACAGGGCTCTCTATACTTGGCTTTCTCCAGCTCCCTCTCTACACACTTCACACTCCCTTTTGTAAAGTCTCAAACATTTCTTTTCAGATCTCTAACTTCTCCACTCATCCCTGCTTTTCCCCTTGCCACACAACAGCATCCTCTGAAATAAGATTCCACACTGGCCAAAGGCTCCCTGTCTTTGCTTTCAGACTTCTTATTGGCATTTCTGACATTATTGTCTCTAATCCATTACTTTTAATTTCAACACTTACATTCTAGTTTAACGATTTTCCTGGTCACACATATCTAGACCCCACTGTTTTACACATATTAACTTACAAGCTAAATGTGAGGGATCAAAGGGGTCAAATGAAAAAGACAGGATATTTTCAGCATAACTCTTCTTCCAAAGTTTGGTGCCTGTGTCTGCATTCCACAGTACAATATAGTTAGGTGGGTGAACTGCAAGCAGTAAATCTCTGGAAGCATCTTGATTCCACAGCCACTGCATGTCTGTCAAAGGAAACAGGGAACAAATTTATTATTTGGGATGGTATCAGTATTGGACCTGGAAATAAACGTCTTCTCCATTCTAAATCCTTTTAATCAGTCTTAAGCTCAAGAGTAAAATGAAACTGAGTGTGACACTCAAAAATGCAAGTAGAGTGCTTAAAGAACAGGATCAGTTGAAAGGGGTACAATCATCCCAGCTGGGCATCATTTAAATATTCAGGACAAATGGACATTGAAGACTAAGTTTTCTGTCAGTAAGAACAGAGAGACCCCTCAGTTCCTTGCAAGGAGCTGTACAGAGCTCTGTACATGCTGACAGGGCAGTGCTGGAGACAACAGGCAGGCAGTGGATGAAGGCTCCCCAGGGCACCTCCTACCAGTCACTACATGACCTCACCAGCTCACAGATTTCTACAGTTCATAGGTATTAAGATGTCAAAAAAAACCCCCCTCTTCCTTCCTCAGCTGTTATTCTGTTTTACCAATTCAGCTCATTCAGAGCTGGTAAGAGCTTTCCCTAGTTTCACAGAAAATGTGAGATTTCATTTGGCCTGAGAAACTGTAGAAATCTTCAATTGTCATGGTCAGAACTCCTTTAAACGTTCAGTGAATTGGTGTCAGGAGCAAATAAAACCCAATTTATAATGCAAGAACAAAGTAAAAAAGCTTACAAAAGGAAGTGTGGCCAATAAAGAAATTTTCAGTGGCCCAGTATCAGACTTAAAATATTGCATTTTCTTTCACAGGATTTATAAAACAGAAAAATAACAAAAAAACCCACCCTAATTTCATAAGAGGACTTTCATATAATAGGTTAAAAAACCCACCAGGTATGACATAAGCATCATCACAAATTTTTAAAATAGCTGAAATGCTCAAAAAACCCCAACCCCAACTGAAAGGCACGAAGATGTATTTGACATAATAAATGTTATTATTTCAGTCAATAACATTCATAAAAATAGATTCTACCTTTTTGCACAAGATCTTGGAAAACATCACCATAATGAATTAAATCTCACAGCATTCCTCTGGGGGACAGTAAATCTTACATTTACTCATAAAACGAACAAGCAAACATACAGAAGGCTGGTAATCCCAACAGGAAAACTCCCTGTCAGAACTGAGCACAGTTTATAAAAGGCAGGTGATGGATTTGTACACAATGCTTCATAAAATAAGTCCTATATAAACATCAGGCACTACCATTACCTTGAATGGGCTTTGAATGTTCCTGTATTTCACAGCGAGCAGTTCCTGTTGCCACATCCCATACAATTATTTTTCCTGTGGCATCAGCAGAAGCCAAACGTAAGGAATATGGAGAGCCAATATTGTGGTGGTAATTTTCCTTAGCCCATTTAACCTGAAAATACAGATGGGAATTGGTTAAAGGAGACAAATCTATAACACAGACACCACACTTCATGTTCTTCAGATAGATAAATAATGAACTCAATAAAAAAGCATGGTAATAGTTAAAGCCAACAGCACCTGTAACATACCTTTAAGCTACCATCACTTGTGTAAATTTAAGGTAGGTCACCACTGTGCTGCATGACTGCATGGCTGATATTCTCAAATTACATAAATCAACAGTTCTCGTTCCTGAAGGTAACTACAACAATCCAAACATACACACCATGTATGTAAAGAATTTACTCAAATATTTAGAGGAAATTAAATGGCAGTGTTTAAGGTTCTGTGGGCCCCCACAAACCTAAACCCACTGACTTCCAAACAAATGAAAGCTGAAAAATTATCATTCCATTTTTATACACATCCTAAAACGTGTAATTTTCTGAATCTAGCAAATATATTGTGGTACTGGTGAGGAAGGAAGGTTAGTCTTTCATCTACGTGTTGGCTCATAACTAAATAACAAAATAAGGTATTGCTGACATTTGATAACTTTTTGGTTATTTTCAGCACGTTGCCACCACTGATTTCCAGGTACCACTTTCCACTTTGGGATTTCAAACTGCACAGGCTTGTAAATTGGCAATACTTATGAGAAATCTGTGTCTTGAAATCTGAAACACTCAGTCTACAACTCCCCCCGGATTACAAGGGGATGGATAACATTGACTTCTACCTTACCAGTCCCACATGGAGCTGTTTTGCTATCTGCTTTTAAGGTGAACTTCTGCCCCAGAAGAGACTGCAGACACTGACAGAATAAAGAAACATTATTGCTAAGCTAATGGCAATTCACCGGCTACAAAAATTCCACCCTAGCCAGCTACCCATGTGCTGTCACTGCCTGACACAGAAAGGGTGATGCAAACACAAGACTTTCTGTAGATCCTGAAAACATGACATTTAAAAACTGAGATAGGATTATCATTAGGCACCACTAACTTTGCTCCATGAAACAGATTTACAGCAGCATTCAGAGCCCTGCAGGCACCTTTGTGCTGCCCCTCTCAGAGGTGCTCACAAACCAGCTGAATCAATTACACAAATGTGACACGTGCACAGCACACAATCTCTAGCTCTAGCTATAAACTCAAAGTATGTTTCTACCAGAATCACAAAGAATTCTTGAGAGACTCTCCTCTACCTATAAATTTCATTTTTGCAATTCCTGCTTCCCTGCTGTTCAAGAAAGAACTACCCCTGAGGATATCTGCATGTATAACTGTAATTGTAAAAACCTACAAAGCTACTTATTTCTCAGTTAAATATATATTACTTCAAAGCAAATTCCAAGTCTGGAAAACATCCTTTCTCAAAGGAGGAGCTGTCACCAAGTTCAGAACAAAAAGGAGACCTTTACATGACCAGCCCTGACCAGAAGAGCCCAAGTGATGCTTCCACACCATGAACCTCTTTCCTCTCTGCAGTCACACTGCTCCAACAAGGTCCCCACACAGGACTTGACCTTCTGATAAAAGAAATTATTTTCTAACAGTATTAGTCACTGTCTACCCTGACTTCAAAATACAGCAGCATCAGAAACAGGAACCAGTGGTGGCTTTCTTTAATTTCCACAATCCATACCACCTCATTTATAAGGCCTTATTATCACTGTTTACTAATGCATCAAAAAGGACACAAACATAACTTCAATCCTCTCATTCCTGTGATAGATGAAAAAACTTCTCTCATAATTAGATTTTCTTCTGTAAAAGCATGCTTTCAATACTCTTTGTATAGGTAAAATCGGATACAATCCATGTCATACAAAGTAATCATCCTCCCACAAACGCCTTTTGGACAGATGGACAACTAACATGGATCCATTTCCAGTTAAGCTATTATCTATCCCAAACACAGTTATCACAGCCAAAAGACACGATGTATTTAAAGGAAAATAGCAAAATGGACTGCAAAAGAATCATGAAACAATTGCTTTTTTCTTTGTTTTCTTCATAACAGATGTAGAGTACTTTGGAATTTTTCAGAACTGAAGCACAGGGTTTTTGGGAGAAGATCTCCATGGACTGAGCTTGCTGGGGTGAGCCTCTACTACAAGGAGTTTAAGTCAGACTTACACAGCCACTCCAGCTTATTTATGCTCTTAGCTTTTATAAACTCATAAAAAAAACCAATTTAGGAATTGAAGAAAATTTCTTAGAGATGTAAAGGTATCTGCAATCATCATGGACTCATAATAATTTCTTATATAACGCCTATTTCTTAAAGTAGAAGGGAATTTCTTTACATTCTTTCACCTCATAAATTAGCCATTGTCTTACAGTCTACTTCTGTTCATAAAGCTTCAGGTAGTGGCTTTGAAAAATTGTATTATAAATTATTGGACTTCAGCACTTCTTTTCCTATTGAAATAATGTAACTTCTCAAAGCTAGCAAATGTAACCAAACTCATTAAAATGCTATCACTGCATGGAATAGTATCAAATTTTGCTACAATTTGTTACCTAAGCTAAGTGAAAATGTTAAAGCAGAATGCACAATGAACCTTTTTCTTCTGCTATAAAAAAATCCCACCAAAATCCCCCTATGACCCTATTATTCTTCATAAATTATTGACTGCCTTCTAATAAATACAGCACTTGTGCCAAGGACCATCAAACACATCTGCCAGGCAAACAATCCTCTAAACCTTAAGTGAATCTGTCATTGTCCACAATCAAAGAAATGATGAATCAAAGAAATACATCCTGTTCCACACTCCACCCAAAGTCAAACTCTGCAATTTCAAGTCAAGGACCTTCAAAGGAAAGCAAAGGCAGCCTAAGCTTAAACTAAAATTTTAACCATTTTATATCACTAAAATAAATGTTCAGCTTTGTCTGCTATTGTTCCTTTTCCATAGGTAAAAAAATTTTAAAAAGCTTAAAAGTAGCTTTCTAGACAAATGGTGCACTTCCCACAACAGGAAGGATCAGAAAGGGCAGCAGCGAAGAGCTCCATTTGGTATTTTGTAATGTTCATTTGAAATCCTCTCATGTTATCAGCTCTCCTAGAAATGTATCTATGTTCTGTAACACTAACAAATGTTTCTAGATAGTCTATATTTTATATTCTATATCTACATTTTCTAGAAAGACATACCATCAACCTCAGCTCAAATTTCAGCACATATGGTTTGACTTAGCTGCAAAAGAGATCACCTAAAATATGGGTATTTTACATCACATTTCATGTGAAAATCACATGGAACATTATGTCAAGTATTTACAGTGATTTAGAACGATAACATCTGCACCAGAACCAATATACCTTAAACCAGACACATCTCACCTTGACAACACTGGCTTTGTGTCTTTCCAAAACCTGCAAAGTCTGAGCAGAATTGGCATCCACTACCAGCACAAGGGAATGGCATCCATATGCAATCAAACCTTGCCAGCCCCTGGAAGAGCACAGAGCATCATCAACAAGTAAAATGGAACAAAAGCTCTTCACATCAGGAATGAGGAGTTTTTTTGATAAGTTGAATGCATGCTACTAGAAACCATAACTGATGTTTATCAGATGATAAATACTATTTAGTAACATAAAAGCATTATAAAATAATATTGCACTGTCTGCTGAAACCCTAAGCCACCACAAAGCACCTCTTTGTGTCCATCTCTAAAAGTCTTCCTCTCTAAGTTTAAAACATCACATAGGAATTCATGAAGAGCATTCCCAAATTTTACATGTACGAACACAGGTAAGAAATATATTTGCAATTATATAATTAATTGCGTATTTTTAAACTATTTATTTACTTATTTACAGACAAAAAAGGAGCATGTTAACAATCATTACAGTAACAGGGAAAATCTGCTGAGGCCTGTCTGACTTCAGGATAATATGACAACAGTATCACAGAATGGTTTGGGATGGAAGGGACCTTAAAGCTCATCCAGTGCCACCCCCTCCCATGGGCAGGGACACCTTCCACTATCCCAGGTTGCTCCAAGCCCTGTCCAGCCTGGCCTTGGACACTTCCAGGGATGGGGCAGCCACAGCTTCTCTGGGCACCCTGTGCCAGGGCCTCAGCACCCTCCCAGGGAAGAATTTCTTCCTGATACCTAATCTCGACCTATTCTGCTTCAATGGGAACCCACGTGTCACTGCCGGGAGGGACTGGGCCACGCTTATCCCTGGGCACGGCTTTGCCCCTGCCCAGAGCTGGACAGCAGCAGCTCCACGGGCTCCGTGCCTGCGCTGCGCCGGCCGCTCCAGGGGATGGATCCATCACTACACCAG
>NW_008246065.1:731375-734847 GCF_000691975.1 Corvus brachyrhynchos
CGGACGTGGCCCTTCCGGATGTCGGAATCGTTCGAGTTGGAAGGGACCTCTGGAGATCATCCAAGGCAGGGTCACCCGGCGCAGGTGGCGCAGGAACGCGTCCAGGTGGGTTTGGAATGTCTCCAGACAGGGAGACTCCACACCCTCCCCGGGCACCTGTTCCAGAGCTCTGCCGCCCTCCGTGTGAGGAAGTTCCTCCTCATGTTGAGGTGGAACTTGTGTTTTAGTTTGTGGCCGTTGCTGTTCGTCTTGTCGCTGGGCACCACTGAAGAGTCTGGCACCATGCTCTGACACACCTTAGACATAATTTGTGTGCATCGATGAGATCCACTCTCAGTCTTCTCTAGCTCAAACACTCCCCCAGTCTCTCCTCATCAGAGAGATGCTCCGGACCCCTCATCATCTTTGTGGCCCTGCTGGACCGTCTCAGCAGCTCCGTGGCTTGCACTGAGAGGCCCAGGACTGGACACAGAAGGGACCCCCCAGAGCTGCCACCCATGGCCAGGGACACGGTGCTGCCGTGTTGGTTGTACATCCATGGCTGGAAGGGGAAAGGACCCGTGGGATGTGAGAGTCCAGCTCCAGGGATGCTTATGTTTCTTGTCAGGCTGCAACCTGGGACACCTCGCTGTCCCGTTTCCGGGTGCTTGGATTCTGCAGGACCTGCTGCTATAGCCAGAGCATTTTTTTCACCGCAGTAATTTCTCCTCCAAAATGCGTCTTCAACAGTGAAACACGGCAGTGACAGACCTCTTTGGTACCCTCAATAGCAGGGATGCAGCAGCACACCTCACACCACAACGCACCTACCCATCCTCCATCTGTCCCCAAGCTGTCACTCGCACCAGGCAAAGCCACCTGGGATGACACATCCCTGTGAAGGAGCACTGGACATTTGCACTGGGGCACACCAGGCTGCCAAGCATTGAGGTTGGACTCGATAATCTCAAAGGTCTTTTCCAACCTGATTGTGTGATTCTGTGAAGCTTCTAAAACAGTTTTCTATGCCACAGCTTTAATAAGATAACAAGAATTCCATACTTCCAGACTCGTTATTTAACATACATGGGCTGTTGGGGTGTTTGTTTCTCTTTGAAATAATAGTAATAATTGTTTATTTGTTATATTTTGTGGAGAAAAAGATGCCACTAGATGGCCAGAGATGGCAAGAATGTAATGCCAGCCACACTCTCTTACACTGCCGCAGTGTCACTTTGTCACAGAAAATGCAATAGTGCTAATCCTCTTTTTCCCTCTTTTCATTCTAATCACAATTGAATTTGTCCAAGTGGGAGCTCAAGAAACAACCTGCAGCTGTGCCTTTTCCAACTCTCTTCTGAAGAAATCTGCTCTTCAAGCACAGTACATCACTCACTGCCACTTTCAGGTCACCATAACATTGGAACTTATTTCTTGAAACTGTCTTGTCCCAAGAGATCTCTCCTACTCCTAAAACTGAAAAATAACAGTTTGGAGAAGAGCTTTTTTATTCCCTTTTCTTTGTCATTATTTGAGGACTACGTGATCTGCACCTCTGGAGATCAATTTTGTAAGACCCTGAGCAGCCACTAGCTTCATTAATTTTAGTTATTTTTTGCTAATGGTGTGTTTTCACTCTGTGTCCTTGGACAATGTGCTGCTGCTCAGGTTTTTGGAGGATTTGGCTTATTTTCTTGCTTTGTTGGATTGGGGCTTTGTGAGAAGGGTCCTTTGGAACTTTTATTGCACAATAGAAGCAGAAATTCTTCTCGACAGTTTTCCATCTATTTTCCTGGCATCAGAAAACCAAGCTATAAATGAAGTGCTGAAAGGAAATAGATGCTTTAAGGTAGTTGAAGATAAGGATAGATACCAGAAAAAGGGAAGCAAAAGAGGAAATGAGGGCTGTATCACCAAATTGGTTGAAAAAAATTAAGAATCTGAGTGATTTTCAGGGTCAGATAAGGTGAAAATCATGGTGCATGAGCCAGGTGAATTCTGAAGATTCATCAGAGGGACAGGGAGAAGATGAGGAAAAGGTTTGTGAGCAATGATAAGGATCATTGGAAGAGCTGAAAGGAATAGAAGTGTGAGATGTCAGAGGGAAAGCAGAGTGTGCACTGGATGAACTGATTCCACTTCTGACCCACAGCTGCTCACCAACACAGAGACTGATGCACAGCAAAGGGACGTGAACTAAAGATGTTCAGAGATGTAAACTTCTTTTTTTGGGGTGGTTAACTGTATGTCCTCTTTCACATCTTATTGTTAAATTAAACCATTGCCAAGCAAGGATGCAAAATACATCAAGGCACTATGTTCTCTCACTCTTCTGTAAATACAATAATACACTTTTGGCTGCTATAGCAAAAGGAAATACCAAGCTTACAGGTGTTTAACTGCAGAGTCAGTAAAGCCATTAAACCCACCAAAACCTCTGGGACTATCAAATGTCCAAGATGTGATACCCAGTGGGAGAGACTTCATTCCAGATAGCTTCAATAGTCCTCACTAAGACATATAGAGAATAAATTTCTGGGTGATCGTAAAAACACATTTTAATAAATTACTGATTAAATAAATAATGAGAACTATGATTTTACATGGCTTCTGGCTCATGACTGCAAATGATTTTTCTGTGAGTTTGAACAAGAGAAAGTGGGACCAAAGTAGAGACGTGTACAGCCTCCCTTTTAGTTTTCTCCTTTACATAGCAATTATTGCAAGGATATTCTTGTGAAAGCTTCTGGGACCTCTTTGATTTCCATGGCCTTAAGTTAGAGCTGCAGGAGCTCCTGGGATCCAGTGGTGAACCACCACGTTCTGTGTGCTGTGCATTCCATTATACAAACCCCAGGTTGAGATTGGGGTGTGTAACCAATCCACACATGCTATGGGGCAGGGTTCTATTTACATTACAAATTGTGCTGCTCTTGCCTTGGTGGTGTCATTTCTACTCCCTGCATTTAAAGCTCCTTGAGTTTTCTGCTGGTTAAGAGTCCCTGGTTGAAAGGGGGCTGACTAAAAACTGATGCCATTCTCTCTTTTTAGGGGTTTTGCACAGAGCAAGAGACTTGCACAGTTGAGTTTTGCCTCACACTTTGTTTTTTTTTTATTTTTTCTTTGCAAAGGGGATGTATCTAAAGTCAAGATTCGTTTAATCATAGTCTAACTTAATAATCCCAGTAGGGATCTTTTTATTTCATGTTGTATTTTCAGAAAAAGATTAAATAAAAAGTATTGATGAAGGAGATTCTATTTCTGGGACATCTGAGTTCCGCTAAATTTAACACAAAAATAAAACCAATATGTGAATTTCAGAGTATGGAATATTTAGCTTCTAGAACTCTATCAGCTGTCTGCAAAACCAGATGGCTTTAATCAAAGACTCAAACGCTTGTCTCCCTTTCCAAATGCTTTCAACTGAAAAGTTTAAAATTATCCAGAAACTTCCCTCCAAGTGAGCATGGTCTAATCCAGTTCCACTGAACCT
>NW_008246065.1:734935-762053 GCF_000691975.1 Corvus brachyrhynchos
ATGTAAATGTAAATTCCCAAAGGTTGTGGGGTGAACTATGAAGAGACTCAAATGACTGCCTGCAGCCTTATTTCGTTTTGACCAAGTTTCATCAAAGGAGAAATTTCTCAAGTGGTCTGTTGTGATTTTTTTTTGGAAAATATTTTCCTTCCCCTTACATATTTCTCTAAGGGTCCAAAAAGATGATGAATTGTAGAAATATTTAATTCACATATTAAACTTCATTTCTATGGTGCCAGTTTGTGCCATTTCTTTCTAATTTGATCCTTGCCACAGCTGTCCATGATTGCTGTAGCACAATCACTGAGGAGCCCTGGCCCTCACATTTCCTTATGGTCCTTTCTTTGAGTATTCCTGCAGATGAACATTTACCCACCTCCCTGAAATAGATTACTGTAACTGAGGGCAAAATCCCTGCAGAAATACTGCAGAAAAAAAAGACAGAGATCCGAAAGATGTGTGATCTCTCACAAACACAAAGAGGGAACGAGAATGCCAATCCCAGACATCAGCATCCAGGGGCAATTTGATTGATTTGGACTTCAAAATGTGGGGGTTTTACTAAGAAGAGAAATCAGAATGTCCACTAGCAGAACCCTGAGGTTTTTTAGTGGTGAGTAATTCTAGAGCTCAGACACTGGTTCATGCTTTAGGTAAGCATGGAGGGGTGTCAGGCACTGTGATCCAACAAATGGGTTAAAGGGGAGAAGATTTAAATATTTCAGAGCTTTGGAAACACCGTAGCAACCTGAGAGAGCATTTGTTTGTTATTTTATTAGGTATGCAATAAAGGATTTCTTTTTTTTTTTGTAGCTAATAAGTAATTTATCAGCATCAGTACATTGTGCTCTAAGATACAGGAAGAGAGCAACAGTGGTGTGAAGCTGGGATTTGAAATCTGTGTGAAACAATGCAGGATACTCAACACTGATGAATCAATCAGTGTTCCTGACAACCTGAGGTCCCATGACATAAATGTTTAAAGAGGAAGAAGTCTCTTAAGAAGACAGGCTTCCTGAAAAAATAATGGAAAATGAAGCAAAAACTGATTTTAAGAGTCATGCAACTCCATGACTACAGCTAATGAAAATGTGAACACAGTAATTTACTGAGTTTGATAAAGTGCATATTGGGAAATAGAAGTGTCCTCATGTATAATGTATATTAAATGGATGGAAAAGTTTTAATCCCTGTTATTAATGTTTTGGGTTGTGCAGGGTTTTTTAAACTAAATTTAAAAATTGAAATGTCCAGAAACCATGGTAACAATGTATATCCAGTAAAGTGTTATTAATTTCTGCACGTTATATAACCTACACATTAATATTTAAGGTTGGATGCAGCCCAAAAATAATTCTTATGAGAGCATAAACCTTAATTATTTCATGATGTATAATATTTTCATTAAATGGTTTTCACATTCTTTGGCAAAATCTACATTAGGACTTGTTTGTATCCAATGTCCAATGAAGTTTGTGTGTTAAAGTGTGACCCTGTTTCAAGGCTCTGGATGGAAGAAAATAAATGTGTATAATTCAGTGTGTACCAGTACAATCTGCATGTGGGAAGTAAAAAAAACCAGCCTGGCACATCATCCACTCGAACCACAAAAATTCCTGCACCAGTGCCTCTCCTCCACAAACCGGGGTGGGAATTCTCTGCTCTCATGGTTTATGATGCAGTGAAACTTTGAGTCTCTTATAAGCTCAAAGGACACTGAAAGTACTTAAATCCTGCTCTGATAATACAATATAAAGTATCAAATAAAATGTTAGGATGACCTGTGAAAGATAAAATCCCTCTGTAAATACAAGGAGCATTAGCAAGCTGACAGTGACATTAAAGCCAGGTTTTGTTCACCACATTTGCTGTTCCTCCAGTGCTCCTTGGCTGTCAGGTGTTCCTGTGGCTGCCCACTGTTGTTACAGGTGATGGATGTATTCCCACAGTCCCTCTGAGAGGCAGCAACTGAGAAGGCATCACATATTCAGTGTTTAAAGCAGCTTTATAATCACTCTTTTTCCCCTCATAAAATATATTTTAAGAGTGTTACGCAATGGTTTTGCTGTGGGATTTGAATTCTTTGGTGGATTTTACTGCTCTTTTTTGTAAGGCATCCTGAAAAATGCTCTGATCTCTTTGATATGCTTACATATATTAGGTGGAGGGCCTGAGCCTGACAGGTAAACAGGGGCAAAAAATAGAAAATTCCATAAATATGATGCACAAAGCTTGCTTTCCATCTCAGCACGGTGATGACCTGTGACTTCCCTCTAGCTGTGCATGATTTCTTTTTCCTCTGGAGTAATTATAAATTGATCACAGGCAGGAAGAAAAGTTGCAGTTTTTGGAACACAAGGTTCAAGTGAACCACAGTTCCCAGACAAGTTGGTTTGGGATTTTCCACTTTTCCAGTTTAAATAAAAGAAAAATGATCACTGAGGAACCAGTCTTTAAGAAAGAGAATATCATGCAGCAGTCTGGAAGAAAAAATTATCATCTAGTGCAATCTGTATGTTGGCAGCAGAAAAAAATACACAGATTTGTGTCAGAGAGTAATTCCACACAGCTGCTGGGATCAAAATATCAAATAAAAATATTTTTCAAATCAGCTTCTGGAGCTGGTTCAGTGATGATGCTTTACAGGTTGTGGCTCTTGTTGACAGCAATTAAAGTCTGGGAACCACAGGAAAGAGAAAAATCTGTGGTCGGTGCACTGAAGGTAGGACACAGGAGCTTCTTCTTCAAGGCTACTTCCTGCCAGTGCTGCATTTCACACTTTAAACTGCTTTCTCAGGGGCCATTGAGTTACAGAAAGAAATCAAATGAGTCTTAATGCTTTTTAAGATTTCAGGTTTTAAAGAGCTTATGTAAATATTTCCCATAAGTACCATAAATATTTGATCTGACTTTGAAGTAGTGCTGAAAAGGCAAATTTTATGATCAGTGATAAAGGCAATGTGGAGGCAAAAATCCTCATAAGGCCCATCACTTTTGACATATTAAGTGTCCTGTCCATATAAGTGTCTGCAGGGTAGGAAATGACTTGGCTGAAATACTGAATCTATTAGCAGGCAAATACCATGTATCCATATATATGAAAATCATCCTGTGAAAAGTCCATTAAAAAAAAATAGATCTTCTAGTAGAGATCAGAACCCTGCCTCACCAACCATGAATAAAATATATTTCTTTGCAGCCCTGTTTGAGCTGTAAATGTTGGTTTATGTTCTGTGGCATTAGCAGTATCCATCTGTTTTTTCCCCTTTAGTGAAAGTAGTGGAGAGACTCTATGGCTTTGCTTTACTGGTGATTATCTGCAAAGTTCACATCCTCCTCTTTGAAGAGGATTCCTTAAAATGTGAAATTGCTCTTCCAACATGCACTGGATGTCATAAAAATCATAATATTTACTGTTTTAGTTCATTCTCATATATACAAGAGAAACTTTGGTTTCAGTCGTGATAAATTGACTCTAAGGCCCTCCACACTGGGGCAATGTTCCCATACTCGATTTTATATACTTTTATTTACCTTTCCAGTTCTGACTTTTTTCAGTTCAGCACAAGAAAAGCAAAGGAAATTAAAACCAAAAAATCACCAAAACCCACACACAGACACTCATACAAACCCTACCAAAACCCAAACAGGCCTTCAGGAGTTGGCATGAAAATCTTTTTAGGAATTTGATCAGTGAAAGACATTTCGTGCGTGAGAAGTGTGAGTTCAAGTGGGAATTATGATGAAATGCAGGACTAAGACATCCCTGAAATCTGAGACTTCTACAGTGTCCTTCCAGGCCTCATTAAGCTTGCCTGAAATGAGCCAATCAGTGTTAAAAAAATTCAGAAACAATAAAGAATTTATATATTTTTTAAACTTTACTCATTGTGGGATCATAAAGCAGAGCTATAAGAAATGCATTTGTGAACTTAAACTTACAACAGAGCAATTTATACAGGAATGCACAAATGGGTGGTGATTTTTTCATGCAAATAATATTTGGAGGAATCTGACAACAGCTTTGTCATGACAAACTTACATGGAAATAACCTTTTAACTGTAGGAGGTAATTTAAGAAATCAGATTTTTCCAGAGTGCAGTTTGGCCGGGGAATTTAAAATCTCTGCTATGATTTTCTCACTCAGGGAAATGTACCTCTATCTCCTTCTTTCAAAACATTTTCAGATTGTTGTCTTGAAGCTCAGCCCTAAAGGAATGGCTGTATTCCTGTGCTGCAAATACTGGGGATGGTTTCTGTATTTCATTTTTTCTGCTCCCCAGAGTAGGACTCCTGGGAGAGCAGGAAGGGTGGAAATAAATTCAGCTGGAAGCCAGTTCACTGAGGATGTGTTTACAATAATATACTCCATGACTGGCATTCTTAATGGGACAGATTGTGAGAATACTTCCAAATATTGTCATGAGTAACCATGTCCCTTTTCTTTTCCTATAAAACAATAAAAGAAATTTCACTCTAAGCCAGATCTTCAATTCTGACAAAAGTGCTTCTTTCCATTAAACTACAGCTCAACTTTTGCCTCTGTGTTGATGGTTTCTGTACCTCCATCCCAGAGGAAGTGCTCTTTGTGCTGCTCACTTGGTTTGAGCTCCCTACCTCTGAATCCTGCCCATCCAAGCTTCCAGTTTGTTTTCCCAAATTATCACTGTGCTAACAGTAAGCTGAATAAAAACCAGACCTGTTTTTCATCCTCTGTGGAGCAAGGGGAACATTTTGTCTGCTTCAACAAATGCAAAGTTCCCTTTGTGATGCATTTGACTGTAAACTTTACCACACCTGGCAAGTTTAGATATGACATTTCTATTCTTCATTAGGCTAAAAGCCCCCAGATCCCTGATAATAGGATTTTCACAATAGCTCTCACAATGGGGAGCAAGATTATTCTTTTACTGGGGACATGACATGAATTCATCTTCCCTTGGGAATGAATTCTACTCCAAAATTTGCATGATTTAAGGCCTATTTATTCCTTAATTCTTAATGGATATAATTCAATAAGTATCTATATTGATGACCATGTGGTTTCAGTATACTTGAGGCTTTCAGTGCAGGAGAAATTACTTTTCTAAGACTGTCAGTGTTTTTGAAGGATGTTGGGAGAAGAATATTTCTTGAATTCTCTTTGGGAAAAAAACAGTGGTTTTCAAGGTTTATATATCAGTATTAAAAGCACAGGATCTGCTGTCACCAAAGTTCCTATCCTCAAAACTTCAGCAGGTGAAAGAAGGTGGCTGCTTGTGGTAGCAATGGAGAGAAATTGGAGAGATGAAGGAGCACAAGACAACAATGCAGATCCCCATGAAGCTGATCAACACGACCCAGAGCTCAGCTGCTGCCAGCCAGGGCAAAGAGTCTGTGGTAAACACGATTTTCACAGGCTAAGTGTTCAGCTATTCTTTAAAGATTTCCTTCCTTTTACTTCCCATTCCACTACAAACTGCTTCTTCCAGAAATTCTGGAAGTTTTGCTATGAGAAAGACCTAGTATTCAGTTTTAACACAAATTAAACAGCCAATTTTTGACTGACAAGGGCAACAGATCTGAAATGGTGAGCCCAAAGCACTTTTCCCCTGCTTATCAGTTTTTCATCCTTATATTTTCATCTTCCTTCTCTTTGCCTCTCTTTGCTGCATTTTGCACATAGTGGGGAATAAAGATGTTTTTCATATAATGGATTATTGTAGATGAGTTTTCCATAACAAAACAGTACTCAAGCTCCCTATTCTCCACAGAATTTTTAATAAAATATCCCTGATTTGAAGACAGAATGATCAATCTGAATCAGATCCCAGACATGCAAGCTTCAGAGCAGAAAACATGAAAAGTAATTAAATATTTAGCATGAGTTATACAATATTAAAACCAAAGGAGACTTAGAGTCAGAGGAATGCTATTAACAAAGCATTCTTGATTTTGACACCAAAAAAAATGTTTAACCTGTTAACAAAAGTAGTCCTCAAATAAAAACACAAGTTCTTAGACCTAACTCCCTAACTTTTTGTAGATGTAGCTTTAAATTATTAATACATACTACTTGAAACTTCTGACTTGCATTTTTAATAATAAAACTTTTTTTGTACCAAGTAAAAAATGTGACAGCCCTTGCAGGGCTGTTTTCAGCCTAGTGTGAGCCTACCAGTCCTCCTGTCCCCAGCAATTTCCTTCCATCTGCAGGAAAGGAGGAGAAACCTTCCAGAAACAGAGAATATGGGACCTCAGTCAATCCTCCTCTTACTTGGCCTGAATATAAGAACCTTTTGCACATCTCATAAATGCAAATTGTTGAGCATACAAAGTGATCTGTAGAAATTAGGCATAAATCCATAAGGTTTTGTATTTGGCAAAACTGTTTTCCAGAAGATTTTAAATCCCCTATCTTTCCAGGGATTAGAAATGCTGATTGGCCTGTAAAAGTCAACAAATTGGATAGATGCAGATGATTTACCTGACCAACAGTCATTATTTCTTGCATATTTTTAAGAAAAAAGACAGTTATCAAATGTAATTTTGTCATTCTCAATATGTTGTGGTCCTTTGTAAGGTAATTTAAACACAAGTAATCTCAAGGGCTTGTTTTTCTTCATGATATTGACAAACATGACTAATCCATGTGCCACGATTTACTGAGGGATAAGTGCCCATTTACAGAGATTAAAAAAACCAAATCCCAAACAACACCACTAAAGCACAAAAAATATTTAGTAATTTTTCCCCTTTAAAAGACATCACCTTTCTTCAGTTTTTGTTTTATTTTCCATGTTTTAAAACTTTCAGAGGACTAGTTATGTGACTTCAGGAACGTATTTTTGCAACAGAAAAGACTGTGTTGGCACTGTGAGCATTTGCACTGTTCTACCCCTCTTTGTATTCTTATTTATGCATTAGAATTTGGGCAGTAATTTAAAAATTATTGTAGCAAGATTAGAAATTACACAAGGAAAGTGGCAGGGAGGAATAAGAAGAGAACCAAATAGAAACCTGATTACTTCAGGTATTACCATTGGGATCGTATAATTAAGTGCATTCCTCATTTCATTACAAAATTCAATAAAAAGTATAACTGCATTATTTTTGTCAGCAACCTTTTTTTTTTTTTTTTAATTCCAATTTCCATATTGATCTCCTCAGTCCTCAGAAGGGTTTTGGGGCAAAATGAGTTCTTGCATCTTTGATGAGGTTGAAAACAATCTGATTCGTGATTTTTCCATATCTCTTCAGTTCAGTGAGTCACTGTGTGAGACACCTTCGTGCACAGCAAGATTAAGCAATGGGCAGCACTGTCAGGTTGCAGACAGATCTGGTAAATTAGTGGGGGTGGGAAACGATGTGTTTGCTCATAAGTAGCTCTGAAGTAGGAATAGATAAACGGTGCTACCCAAATATTTTGCTTTTCAGTTGCATAAAGAAAGCCTTTTCTGGTCCAAACTCGGTGGTACTCTAAATACCAAGAAGTTTTTGCTGTGATTAACGGAGATTCCTCCCAAGATATGACGTGGTGGCTGGAGTGGTAATTTATCCTGCTAAGTGTTTGCTGCTGATACCCATCAGCGTTAATGGCCTGGCAAAGGCATTCACAGCAAGGGATCAACCACGGAGAGCTGCTTTAAAAAGGAAAAGTTTATATTGTTGTAACTGAAATAACAATGCTTACCTGTCACAGGGCACTGAACATTCCTCACCGTACAACTTCTCAAGGAAAAAATTACCACGATGCTTATTTTGCTGTAGGAAAAACTGTGTCACAGGACGATGAAGAAGCTCGTCCAGGTTACCCAAGAAAGTGGTGGCTCAGCTAGGAAAACTGTGAGTTTGTTATGTCCTAGTCTGATGCCCTGTGATCCTCAACTAAAAGGATTCACAAACAGCAGGAGGCTTCATAGCAAAAGCTCTTCATTAGCATTGTGGATATCATGCTGAAACTAATTGATACATTGCGGATCTCACATCCACCCTCCTTTGAAAATCAGTGTTTAGCTGCGAGTAATCACGGTGTTTCCCATAAAAGTGCTTGTAACACTGAAACCACTTACAGCTACTGGAGTACACAGCACATCTGTCAAAAGAAAATCCTCATTAATAAAGTATGAGAATTCTGGCTCTTCTACAAAGTCGTAATGTGGCACCAAACCCTTCCCACTGCTTGTGATAATTTTGCCTTTGAGAAGAATGAAGTTTTCTAACGTGGGCTCACATCAGTGGAGTTACTGCAATGAGGAATTTGATCCCTCCTTTCCTCTCTTAAACAGCAATGAGGAAAACAGGTGCAGTGAGAAGAAATAGTTGCAAAAGGCCCGTGAAAGCAGACCGGCTGTTCCAGGTCTTCTGGTGTTTGCACATCTGCTGGAAGTGCCTCTGATACTCTGCACCGACTGGGATGAGGATGCTCTGGCCTATCCCTCTCTCAGTGAAAAGGATGGTTCCTGGAAGCAGCATTTGATTGATTTGCCCCTGGCTCACCAAACACAGCCTACACAGTTAATATTTATCATAATAATTAACATCAGATTGATACTGTGCTACAAAAGTAAAACAGCAGCAGATCAATTATTTCAGTGAAAAATTGCTGCCCTTTCAAACAAAGCTTCCAAATTTTCACAACAGCCGCTGGTGTGAAACTTGAGGCATTTACATTTTTAATTTCCCCTTGCCATGACTGGTTTTAATTAACAAAAATTACAGTGGCAATGATTGGCACGGATAGATGCTGAAACTAATTACTCAGATGGCATGAGTTAAGATTTAAAATGTAGATTTAATTTTGGAAAAGAACAATATAAATAAATATCAGCTCTAGAGCCCTTACAAATATTACAGATTGCACCAGTGAGCTGACCTGTCTCTTACAGGGGAGGCGATTTTGTCAGCATATTTGTAGGCAGTGCTCTGCCGTATTTACTAAAGCCTTTCCCAGAGGCAGTTTCTCATACATTTGTTATTCCTCTCCATCTCTTTGATTAAACAATTTAGCCCCCTTGTAGCTTTTCTATTTTTACATATTTTGATCTATTTGGTCAATGTAAGGATGTGCTTTCAAAGCTGTCTTGAAACATGCAAAGACTTTTGATTGTACCTCCTGCAGTCCTCAAAGGCAATGACATCTCATAATTAACAAACAGCTCTGGGTATATTAAAAATGTATTCCCACAATTTCCTGGTTGAGGGAAAAAAGATTTAGAAATTAGCTTGAATTGGCTTTTGTTGTGTTTTATTGCTCTTGGGTTTTTATATGGTAGGTCTTCTAGAAGTCAAAGAATAATGAAAGAAATACCAGAAATTGGGAGCAAAGCAGAAATGGAAGGAAAAAGAAGAGAGAAAGGACTAGAAAATGAGATTTGAGTCCCATCTAGTAGTGATAAAGGTTTCTAAAAATATAGGGTGAATATGTCTGTTGTTTTCTCTGCTCTATTTTACACTGCAAGTCAGCAAGTGGTTGACCATTTTTCTGTGTAATCAGCGGAAATTATTTGGGTAAAAAGTCCTGTTTTGTGGACTACCCAAGTGTAACCATTTCATAATATCTTAGAGTTGAAATATTTGGTTATTAGAAGTCTCTTCCTTTTGCTGAGTTTCAGTTCATGTTCCGCTTCTATATTTCACAACACATGCTTAACACATTAATTTCATACTCATGAGTTTTAATGAGTTTTCTGTGTTCCATAAGTAGCATTTTTGCTAAAGTTCCTTTTAACTTAGGCTTTTAAATAGCTGCTTTTTTAAAAGGCAAACAGCAGTTTCACTGAATTGCTCCTGTTCTTCCCACAGGTTTGAAGTCCAAGAGGGATGATGGGATCTGCTCTGTCTCCTTCTCAAGTCACAGGGACTCAGTACCCTCAGGCTAGAGATCAAATAGGCTCAAGTCAGAAAAATGGAGACTGCAGATTTCATTTTGAATGCAAACTAAACATCTCTCAGCAAATCAGAAGAGAGTTTTCATGGAAATGATGGAAACATAGCCAGCACAGGCTTCAGGGCAGGAATTATTTCAGGCAGTCTCATTCTAATATTGTCCAAAGCACCTACTTCTACAGACCCTAAATTGTGCAAGAAATAAAATTGTAGGAAGAAGGGCACATCCTCTCACCAAAATGATCAGGCAGAAGAAACAACCAGCAGCTCACTGTAACAGTACCCTGCCAGATCTTTATTAATATGACTGTTGTAATAATAATGTATATAATGGGTCTTTTCAGCCAGAGAGGATTTGATGGGCTCATGCTCACATAGTGTAAAATGATGCTGCTCTACCAAAATGAGTGCAGCTCTGCTGAGTCAGGTGAAGCATAAATTAACTGATTGTTGTGAAAGTGGAGAAGAGAAATGATGGTGGCATTTCAGCAGACAGAATTTGCTCAGATTTGAGGGATGCCAGGTTTAAGAGTGCAGCATGGGCAAAAAGTGAAACCCAGTCTTTCTTAACCACAGCCCCTTGTGGACTTGACTGATGTCTCCCACTCTTGGTAAATGCAGTTAAACCATTCCCTTGGAGCCGGAAGCAGAGGGAGAGATCCTGCCCCAGACTCCAATTCTCACTACAATGTATTTCCCCAGCAGTCACTCAGCACATTTTCACTTCAGGAAGGGGCTGCAAATGCCTCGCTCTGCCAGGCAAACTGCACTTTTGGGATGGAGACAGTCTAAGTTTTTAGCCTTCTCAGCTAGGAGCCTTCTCAGTTACTCTTTTTAGGCACTCCTGGAGAACTGCAAGAAATCCTGGTCTTCCTAAGCTTGTCTATCTTTAAAACCCCGTGTCTTTTTACCTGGAAAGCGAACTCCTTTCAAGGGCATTTGGTCAATGAGACATTTTCTCCCCTGCATCCTCTCCTCTGCAGGCAGAGCTCAAGGTGCTACTGAAGATTACAGCCAACCCCCTAACCTCCTTTAGATAAAAACCTGGATTTCCCACTGTTGTGAGATGCAGCAGAGACTTGTACCATTCACCCCATGACTGGACCAGAATAAAAACTCTCCTTTTGTTTTCCAAGCTTCCAAACTTCCTTATTTCCCCAGAAGAATCCTCTGTGGTATAGCACTCATGCTTGTCTTGTCATTTCTTAAGCACCTGCAATGAGGACAGACATCAGCTGGATTATATTTTTAGATGAGTCTCACTTAAACCCTGATGTTTACTCTAAGTTACAGATTAATTTCTTGAATTTTCCTTCCGTAGTGGATTTCTTAGGGATACAGGTGTGCTCACCAATGCAAACACCGCCATTATCTTCATTTACATTGTGTAAAATGTTTTAAATTTCACCACAGAGCTGGAAATTGCGTCTGTCTGGCAAATTTAGTTGAAACATCCCAGTTTTCTACCGAGCCCAGTTCTCTCCTCAGACTGCTGAAATTGGATTACACCAAGGAATAAATTATAGAAGGTGCTAAGAACAGCCAACAGCCAGCACCAAAACATTTCAAGACTCTTACAGATGAAGGTCTGAAACCCCTCCAAAACAATAAATAAAACCAGGATTCTTACTGCAGATTTTTAATCATCTTGGAAAACTGACTCAATTTCAAGAATCTTAGAGAAGTTTTGCACTGCATTTATATTTATTACTACACCTGAGGAGTAGTTGTTCCCAAGTTGCCCTCAACAGAAATCCACTCAGACACACTGTCAGTAGAATACAAAATTTTGGTTAAGGAGCTAAGCTGACCTTAATTTCAGCACATTGCTATATAGCTCACTGAGTTTGTTTTAATATGCCAATAGAAATTCAGCTGGTGCACAATGCTCCTCTGTTGTTGTGATTTTCAAACAAATTCAGGCATAAAGTTTATAACAGCATATTAATTCCTAGTCCATGTAATTTCCTGAATTTAAAAAGGGGAGGATGGGACTGGTCAGAACTGCTGCTTTTCATTCCAGCACAGGTCTCCTGCAGGACCATAACTTTGTCCAGCTTGGGGCTGTCAGCCCTGGCAGGGATTACAGCCCAAGCAAACCTTGTGGGTGAGGCTGACCATGATCCCACTGATGCTTGTGCTGGCACAGGGTGCACCCAGGTGAGTTTGTTCCTCTGTTCTCTTTCCCTCCACCCTTTTGCTACCAATTCAGAGCAGCTGTCTGAGTTAAGTGCTGGAATCCACACCTGATTCCCCAGTTCAAATGACCTGATTTTCCCTCAAATTAGAAGATGCTGTTTTGCTTAATGCCTTCGGGAAACAGACTGTCCTGTCCAAATACACACACTGTGTATTTATAGATCTTCAATACACAAGGCTGAAAAACATTGGCTTCCCTCCTTGGCTGAAAACTGGGTTAATGAGGAGAAACATCTGCCAGTCTGGAGATTCAGTAGTCCTGGCCATGTGGCAAGCATCTCAATAAAGTAATGAAATCCAACAACTTAAATTAGGGAGAACACTAGGAATAAAAGTTATTTACTTATAACAAGGCTGTCAAGAAACCTCCTCTCTTTTTATTTCTGAGATGAGCTGCAAAAAGTCTCGGGACATGATTTGTCTCCTTCACTGAGGGCAGGAGACACTGGAAAGGCAATGGTCCAGGGAACAGTGACAGCTCACATTCCCTTACCCAAGGCCTGTGCAAACAGGGAACAGAAGACAGAGAGGTGATGCTGATGAATTATTCATGGCCAGTAATGCACACCCTACACAGGGGTGGGCATATGAAGCCCCCATCTCCATTTCCTCTCCTGCAAACAGCTCAAGGAACAGCTCTCTCAACTGACAACTCCAATACCCCAACATTTTGTTCTATGTGGGATTAGAAACGATGTGCAAATAAATCTGGAAGTTCTCTGGAAATGCTTCATAGCCTCCACAAAAAGAACAGTTGTACATCTCCAAGCAGCACATGCCTCTTTATTATATTTCTTGGTTAGAGTTTTGAAAAAATTAGTCTATTCCTTCTGAAAGATGCTGCACTGACAATCTGGCAGAGACCTTGAGGGCTGCACTGCTTGGTCCAGTCACAGATTTGAGCTGGAAGCACCAGTAGAGATGCGAGAAGGCTTCTGTTCAATCTCAAGCTAAGGACAGCACATACTCAGAGTGTCAGTCTTTTGCTAAACAATGATCAGAGGTTCAGTTTTTAAATGGTGACTCAGAGTAATTTACATATAGAGAGCATGAATTCAAAACCTTTGATCTCATTCCACGATGTCCAGTGGGTCCTAAGTGGTCTCCAGGATACTTGCTTCCTGAAAACTTCTGCAAATGCTTTTTAAAGGTAGTCTGGCCTCTTTGTATGGTATCATCCATAAACATGAATCCAAAATCATGAACTCCTTTGCAGAAGGGATAACATCAAGAAAAAGACAAACAGGTGAAAATATAATTCAAAATATTGGCTAAAGCCCATGAGTCATGCCCAGTGTCTTGTATCCATTGTGATTTCATCTCTGAATATTCAAGAGAAGTCTATTTTGAAAATCAATCAGCAGATTCTGATTTCTGAAAAAAATCAGACTCAAGCTGAGTTGAAACTTTATTTTTTTATGCTCTTAAGTCTTTTATTTTATTTTACTGGCTAGGCAGAAATTCATGGGGAAGGCTGGGAAGTGGCAGGGGTGGGATTTGCAGCAGCTGACATTGCTTTATAAAATCTGCCTCGGGGCTCTTTGTGGTGCCTGAAATGGTGTGAGACATGCAGGAGCTGCTCTAATGCTCAATGTTTTCCAGGGATGCTGCCCCAGTGCCATTCTGTGCTATTAACAACTGGATCAAATGTTAAGCAGTTCATTGGGAGTACCCTTTCTTTAAATAATGAAAGGAGCTCTTATATCCACTGAAACAGTCCCCAGGAGTGCCTCGGGGCTCTTTGTGGTGCCTGAAATGGTGTGAGACATGCAGGAGCTGCTCTAATGCTCAATGTTTTCCAGGGATGCTGCCCCAGTGCCATTCTGTGCTATTAACAACTGGATCAAATGTTAAGCAGTTCATTGGGAGTACCCTTTCTTTAAATAATGAAAGGAGCTCTTATATCCACTGAAACAGTCCCCAGGAGCGAGTAATTAATTTGTATCTTTTCCACTATGAATCATAACCTCCCTATAATAAAATACAACAGGATTGAACTTAGTTCATTGATAAAAATGTACAGTATTGGTAGAAAGATGCTAAATCTTCAGTTTTCAGAATTGGTTAGGAGCTTTTTTTAATCTGATACAGCAGCTGTTGAAAGGAATCGCAGTCCCGAGGGGTTGCAAAGTGAAAAAAAATAAAATTAAAAATTAGCATAATAATTTTACTAGAGGCCTATCATAGTTTGGATGTTTATTCCTTTTCTATTTAATTTCCTCCTTATCAGGGGCACAATACACACACCTTCCTGAAATATGGAAAGAGAAAAGGGTAATACTGCAAGAACAGTAAATCATTTATTATAGGAAGTTTTCTGTCTTCATGCTATGGGCAAAATTATGGTTAGCAGCAAACAAACACCCAAGTGGGTAAAATTAAAACTATTTTCCACCACCAAAAAGACACTTACAAAGCTTTGTCACATCATCACAAGGATGATGATTTTGGCAGCATTTTAATTGCATCTGTTATCTGTGGGCATGGGCAGCCCAATGAAACTCATCTGAGAGCTGCACGGATGCGTCTTCATTAACTGACGACATTAAGCTAATGATAAAATAATGATCTGTGCAGGACTAATGCTTTTACTGTAATGTCATAACCCACGAAGAGTGTTTTTTTGGATTGCTTTGGTATTTCCGTAAAATAATTCCTAAAACTGATTTTTCCAAGGCTGTTTTCTTCTCCCAGGATGTCCAGCAAAAGGAAACACCACAGCAGGTTGCCTTTTCAGCATGCAGTCAACTGTGCTTTGACAAAGAGCTGTCTGTGATGACATTTTTGGTTGTAAACCTCATCCATTTTTCAAAGGCTTGAGGCTTGAAGGACCTTCCCCCACCAGTTAAGCCTGGACTTTTACAAGCTGCAGTAGAACTGCACCCTGTGAGAAGCTGAGTGTCAGCGATTTCATGAGTGATGAGACCAGGGTGACACAAAGCTTTTATGGCATCATGGGGCCATGGACAGTTATGGAAAAATCAGAGTGCACTCCAGAAACATGAGAACATCCCACTGCCAAATGCCTTAGCTTTGCCCAGCACTCCCAGAGGCTAAAGCTGAAGTCTTTCCTGGATCCCTCTGAAGTAAGAGAGGGCCAAGCAGTGAGGCAAGATGCAAGAACTGAGATAAAACCGCCACCTACAGCTGGGCAGGGAGTAACCTCCCCATCTTCAGCACATCTGCCATCCACCAAGCTGTTAATGCATTCTGCCAAAGCTGTTCTGATCTTCCTAGTCCAACAGCCCTCCTTCTCTTTCATATCCAACTACACAAAAGACATCACTTACTCCCTTCCATCATTTCCTCACCCCACTTAGCAGACCAGTCTGGCCCAGGCTGAATCTTTTCACACACCCAAGTCTGACTTACTGCAGGCTCAGCTCATTGCAGGGTAATTTTCAATAAAATACTTCATTTACTAACTTAGGTAGAGCTCCTTCCCTTGGATGCTCTGCCTGAGTGTTGAGGAAAAGGGTTAATTATTAGAGCTGGATAGAACAAAACAAATAAAATGTTTTCTATGATTGAAGGCACACAAAACAGAGAATTGTTCAGATATCCTTCACAAGACTCACAGCACACTGCACACAGCAAATAATTAAGAATACTTAAAAACAGTAGCTCCATTTTTTAGGTAGCCTAAATCCTTTGAATGAATTCATTGTTGGAAAAGAGTCCTTGATTATAAGAATTAACTCCTATTTTAAAAAGTAACTGAGTGATTCGGACGTGAAAATTCCAGGGTGGTTCAACAACACAACAAACAAATGGTTTAAGACACTCAGAGACATTCAAGCAATACAAGCCTGTTTTAGCTCTTACTCAGGTTCTGTTGCCTCCATGTGCTCAGTGAGCCAGAGGATGCTCTCAGCTGCCACATGGCAAAGTTTTTAGACCCTACACTTCCAGCAAAGTACAACAGGTTGTAGCCATCCACTCCTAAGGGTAGTTCTCTAATTACATGCCAGAGAAAGGTGTAATAATGGCATAGAATTTGGTAGCAGATATTTCTTCCTCTTCCATAGCTTGTAGGAAATCTAAGTTCAGTAGGAAGAATTTCCATACAGTAATAGGCTCCGCATTGGTATTTTCATATGCTCGTTATCTAAGCACACTGTTTGGAAAGATGATTTATTGCAGGCCAGCATTTTCTTATTATTTGTGGTGTGATTTGTCATTACCCACACTTAAGTGAAACATCTGCTCACACAACTCTGCTACATCTCATACAGAAACATTAACTTTTCCAGGCACAGCCAGAGCATATCAGAAAAGGAATCTCACTCCCTTTTCTTCAAATCACTGGTGTGATGAGGAACATGAACTATTTTACATTTTGTCTCAAGACAGTTATAAATAATGAATCCTCTAGGTCACTGAATGTCACTATTTCAGTTTTCACCTATAGGATGATGGAAAACCCCAATTTTTCTTCCTGTGTATTTTCTCTCTCTCACACACCACCATCAGAAATTCAGTTTTTGCATTAATAATTGCAATCATCCTTCCATATATAATTCTTCTTTTTTCACAGAGGTTTTTCTCCATGGTTTGGTTGTGACTGACTGGATATTCAGGGCCTTTTTCCTCGAGACTCCTTGTTACTCCCTAAAGGCATTCTCTAGTTTCCTTTCATCTGCTACCACTTCTTTGATGTTGGGGGCTCTTTTCTTTATCTCTCTTGAAGCTTACAGGCCAAATTTTCAGAATTTAAGCTGAAACTGCAAAGGGCAGAATAGAATAAAGATGTATATTGTTAACTTGGACCATACTGGAGCATAAAATAAAATATAAATCTCAGCCAAGAAAAATGCACTGCATAACAGGAGAACAGAAAATAGCCCAAGTAGCTGAAATCACACAATGCTCCAAACACTGGGTTTTCTTGTCTGTGAGCCACACTAAGTATGAGCTGCCTTAATGTTTTTTTGAAATAGCCCCTCTAGTGCAATGCAGCTAAAGGGAAGTTATACACTCCTTGTTATTGATCAGCAGCTGTAAAAAAAAAAGTCAAGAGCAGAGGTGTGGAAGAAATGAAGTCCCACAAGTAAAAGGCACACAGGAGAGGAGCAGAAAATCCTGGAGAAGGAGAACTCCCTGGAGCAGCAGCAGCTGGAAGAGGCACCTCCTGATTTTTGCCCTTCACTCCCCATGTTTTTAAATGTTCCCTAAAAGTCTCCTTTTTATACAGTTTGGAAACCTGTATTAATAGCTGTTCTCAGAGAAGTTGATTACTTCTCAGACTCCATGATAAATTTCCTCAGTTAATACCTTTTTTCACAAGAATTACAGTCTTCAATTTAGTAGAGTTATAAAAGCTAACTTGAACTCTTCTGATTTCACTGTAAAGTGGGGAGATTTGGAAAGATTTAATAACTGATAATCTGCTTGGCAGAAAGAATGTAAGTTTTCCTCAGATGCATATTTCTGAGCATGCACAGACTGCAAAAGAGTGTTATAAAAACATTGGAAAGAATGATAAACTAGACAAAGACAGTGAAAAATATACTTATAGGTTATGGGATTCTGATAAGCACAGTATTACATTGTAATATGATGATCACCCTAAAATGAGATGCTATAACAAAATCAATGCTGACTGCTCTCTTTGCAGGGGTTTAATAGGGAGAAGTAAAATCTGTGAAGATCCTGACCAGCCCTTAGCAACATCCCTGCGACTGCAATAAATTACATAAAGTCATTCAGGCAGTAAATTACTCGGAGATTGTTACAGATCCAACTTCTCCAGAATGTCTCTTTAATCAGCATGTAACCTCACAGAAGTATCTCTAATAGAAGGCACTGGACTGTGAGTTTTGCCTTCCTAGGTCAGACTTTTTCTCAAAGCCTGGCTTTATTCTCTCCAGTTTTACAGGGCTAGCACCAGCACAATTCCTTGTATCAATACTGATCTCTTTCCTCTCTCAGGCCAATTATTCAAATCATTAACTGTTAGTATTTAATGAAATTTCTTGGTTCCAGCCTCATTAAAAGTCGATATTGTTTGTTAGCCAGGTGAGCATTCAGTGCATTCTCTAATTAACAAAGCTCATGCCAGTGAGCTCTGCTGCAATTCTCTTTTTAGTTCAAGCCTTTGAGTGTTTACAGCTATTATTTTGTGTTAAATGTGCTATTCAAGAACAGCTTTCACTGGAAACTGCTCTTTACATGTCTGTCCATGCAGCCCTACAAACTGAGGTGTTCCACAAGCTCACTCCTCACTTGAACTGAAATGATAATGCTGACCTGCCCGTAAAAAACTGAGCAGTCACTATAGAAAGTTTGCCTTTTTCTAGGGGACATTCTTCCACTTTTACTAATTTTCTGGACTATTTACTCTACATCAACCTCTCTGGCATGGGAAATATTGATGCATTGCTGTCTAAGTCAGGGAGAATCGGTTTAACAAAAGGTCAGGCTCAGAGGGTACGTGTCAGCTTTGGGTGAGTGATACCCATAGTGGCCTTTGTCAGAGAGGCTGAATGGCAGCAGTGGTGCTGCCAATCTGTAATTTTAACAGGACAATCCAAATTCACCTGTAGGGATTCTTTGGATTTTTTTATTTCTTGATTTTTTAAGTGCTTCCCCACCCCCCATATGCTCACTTGCTTCCTGACCTTGGAGGAATTAGAACTCACTCTATCTTTATTGTCTCTCCTTTTAAGAATGTGGTAATACTTCTCTAAATGCTGCCTTAGCTTTCAGACCTTTTCAAGAAAAGCTTTGATGAGCAGATACCATAAGGGTAGGTATATTAAAAAATAGTCACAAGGCAATATAGAAGCTACATTTTCACCACTGACACAGAAGATTTAGTACCAAATATGCTGAAATACTTGCTAGAGAGCAATAGAATAATAATCCTAGAAGAAATTGTTGTTCAGAAGAGTTTCACAGAACTGACTAGCGTGGAGGACTTTCAGATCCCACTACATTTCATTGTCAGAACCAGCCAGTTTTATAATTCCTGCAAGTTACGTCCCCAAATGCTGTGTTTGAAGAAGTTTTCAGCAATTGTCACTGAAGTTGGAAAAAAAAAAAAAAAAAAAAAAAAAAAGAGGCACCTTAGATCTTCTTCATGTTTACCTGATTGTAAATGGACTTTTTGTGCAATTTCAACCCCATTGCATTCAATACAACACTGAACCTCCCAGAGGGATGCAAAACTCTGCGCTTTTCCATCCTGACTAAAATCAGGAGTGTTGGGCACCAACTATACAGTGATGAGAACACAAACTACCAGATTGGCTCTCCTGCACACAACAAGAGTGGCTTAACTTGAACGAGAGATGTAGGAGGTGTCCGGAGGCTTGAGGACACAGATTGTCAGGCAGATAGCCACAAGCTTGGGATCTCATCAGCCTCTGTCAGTTTTAGAGCTGGGCTCATCTGTGGGCTGAGCAGGGAATATCTGAGGCAGTTTGTCAAACATGATAATCTGGCCATGTCAGTAAAGACACAACCATGTCACAGTTTAAATAACACAGTGAAGGACAGGCTGATTGATGCCCCAGTTACATAAAATCAAGAGAAAAGCCACTCCACCTTGTTCTTTCTCATCACATGGAAATAGTCACACAGGTTAACCAAGGAAAGCTGATCACCAGAGCTATTGCATAGCCTAAATTGATATTTATGAAGCAGGTAGAGCACTCTAAAGGAAGAATCTGATTGTGACATTTTCAGGGGAAAAAAAGAAAACAAATCAAAAATAAGAAAACCAACCATTATCAGAACTTTTATCAGATTTCAATACATTGAATGGAAACCAAAATAAGCATGTAATCACTTCTTAGAGATCAGACCAAAACTGTTTCTTTGATTTTAGAGTACCAAGTATGCATCTGGACCATTAAATTCCCTTTGTTACACATCAAGCCACCCTTATTTATCAGTCTGATTTTACAGCAGTCAGGAGAAACCTGGATTTAACTCCAAGACACACTGTTCTTTTTATAATTAAGACAAACACACAGAATGATTTCTTCTCCCACACTCTGCACCTGCAACATTATGCTCCAGGCTGTTGGCTAGCAGATCCTCACTGATTTATAAAACACAAGACAACTGTCATTTTGGCCACAATCTCCACACTTTGTTTTTTCCCTTTTTTTTTCCTCCCCCAGGATAATTCAGAGTCTTAATCTCATGAATGGCCTGAACCAGATGTCACACAGGTGTCTCCTTCTGATTGTCTCTGCTTTGAGGCTGAGACAGACAGAGATGAAGCTTTAGATTGTGAGGACACCAAAGTAACATTTAGATTGGAAATACTCATTCCTTGTTAGCAAGCATGAGCAGAAGGACAGAGGGTAGGAAAAGGAGATGGAATTCAAAATAATCTTCAGGAATCTTTTAGTTATTGCATGCAGTTTCCGTCTAAGATGACCGTGACGCATAATGAAAGGACATGGGAGTTACCCAAGTGCATTTAAAGGAGATAAGTTAGACAAAACAAAACAAAATTAATCACATGGGGGAAAAAAAAAAGGATATCCTAGAGTAAGAAGGTGAGAGAAATAAAATCTACATGGACAAAAACATCCTTACTAGATTGCAGAGAGAAAAAGGGAAGGAATCTAGACTGGAAGCCTGAAAACAAAAATTCTCATTAAAGAATGAAAAAGAAATACCTGGAAAGAAAACTAGCTGCGCAAAGAAGATAAAAAACCCAAGAGAAATCCATGTACTTGAAAGATTGTGCAGAAATGGTGAAATAACAAAGTGTACACAGACCAAGAATGCCCTGAGGGGAAAATCTGACCAAAAAAACAGAATTGGAAAGTAAACCAACAAAAAGTGCTCAAGCAGAAGAAAGAATATCAAAAACTGGGGTGGGGAGGACAGAGTGTGTTGCACTATATTTTATGAAAAGATGGAACTTCTTTACCACTTTGACTCTATTCAGACTAAGTGAGAAAACTTGAAATTAAACTCAATATAAGTACTTTTCCTGGAGCCTGATGATGGACTATGGTTTTACAAAGACATCATTTCTCCTGTTTAATCTCTGTTTTCACATGCTGCCCCTTTCCTTTACCTTAAAATCAGCTCTGTGATACCCCCAGTTAGCAAAACTTGCATTTCTTGCCTGCCTCCCAGCACCCCTTGCTCTGGATCTCATTTTACTACCTGCAATAAAGTGTTTGTATGATCTTATTTTCCAACTAATGTGTGGAGTCGCTGTAATAAGCAATAAATAAATGAATAGATAAAAAGCAAAACAAGTCTCAGCTTTCACTGGTGCTAATAAGAAACAAGGTACTACAGTGGTGTTATTCCAAAATCAGAGAGTGTTGAGAGAAAAAGTCCCATGCAATTGGTTTTGACTACCACACACAGTGCCAAGGACAGAAGAAAATAATGTGCCTTCAGGTTTAAAAAGCTATTAATTTAATAATTAATTTTATATTTAACTAGGATATTTGCTTATTTAAAATATATATATTTTTGCTTGTCACTTCTTTTCTTCAAGAAAATAAATTAAGAAATGCAAACAGTCTGCTCTTTCACAGAGCAATAATGTACAGAGATATGGAAGACAAGAGCTATAGAGGTACCAAGACAAGGAGGAAAGTGTGTTTTAATGAACAATCAATCATTGATCATGAACAACTAATTCCTGACATCAGGAAGATTTTCAGGATACCTTCAATTTAAACATGCTGAAGTCTGATGGAAGCCAAAATTGACACGAGCATGTACAGACATGCTCTGCTGAGGGATTTTATAATCAGGTGTACACAGATGCAGAACTGTGAATATAATTATTTAATGACTGATTTACTTGTTAAAATTGATAGCAAAAAGAATGCACGAGTTGCTTTATGGCTGCAACATCCAATGCATCTAAAATATGATATAAAGCAGAGCCATACTTTGTGTTCATGCTTTCATGGCATCCTGTCAGAAGGGGTTTGCCACCTTCACAGCCCTCAGACACCCACACACCTCTGCAAGGAGATGTTTTCAACAACTAAATAATGGGAGTGATTAGCAACACACCCAAAAATAACCCACAGATGGTTGTAGGCCCATTATGAATAAGGTTTCTGGGTTTAGTTTTGGGTTTTTTTACTTAGTTTAAATCCATCAAAGCAAATAAACTGATGGATTTGTCTAAAGTATTGTTCATAGGCAATATAACTTAATTGACCCTTTATCAAGAAAATCTGAATAAAAGAGGGGCAGTCATTGGAGAATTTAATGTCAGGGTTAAAGCCCCCAGTCTCTCATGAATTCCCGAATCTCCTGCAGGCATCTGTTTAAAAAAAAACAAAGAAGACAATCCATTAAGATGCATGATTAGTGTTTTGGTTTATTTATTCTCTAGGTATCACAGATTTTCCTGGGATGACTCATTTCCTCTAGGAGAATTCTCCTCTGCACTTCAGAGATTCCAGCCCATCTCCAGCCCAGCGTTCACAGCTCACGTAAGGTGGAAAAGGAGCTCAGCTATAAAGTGTTTTTAGCAGTGCATGCTTCTGTAATCCCAACTGATTCCACAATTTAAGTTGGATAAGAAGCAGCGCTTCCTCTGTGCTATAATCTCACTCTTCCAGGGAGACAGGGCAAATCAATAAATATCCCCTCCCTGAATTTTGGCCATCAGCACCCCATGGAGATACTGGGAGGTGGGGGCACAAGGGTCGCCTCTGGCCTTTCCTTCACTCCCAAGGATGCCATGACAGACATTTTCCAGAATTCTCATAAAACTCCTTTCTCTGATTCAGCTTTAGGGTCTTCCCAGTCTACACTTTCCCTGGCCCGGCTCTGCTTCAGGCAGCCATGGTTGCCCAATTCACACACAGCACAGTAAAATTTAATCATTTCCCATCACTGCTGTCCCTCAGTTCCTTGGCTCTGGAAAGCTATCAACTCATTCCAAGTTAACTTTGATATTTTAATTGCATTTGGAAGATTTCCCTTCCAATGAGCTGACTGTGGCAGTGAAGCCGTTCCAATGGCCAGTTAGTGCATTTACTTGCCCCTTGTCATTATGCAGTAAAATATGCTTTTCAGAAGAAGTCACATTTGTCTGGATGTCTGGGAATCACTGACAAAGGGCTTTTCCCTTTCTGAACAGCACTGAACAAGCCAAAGTCAGTGTTTCATACACCGTGCTCGTAACCACCCCAGAGATTTTCAGAATATTCTTTGTCATTGTGTTTCTACGGCTCATTTTCTCCCAGATGCAGCTTTTGTTAATGACAGTGAGCTTTCACTTTAAACAAAGTGAGGGCTTCAGTTTTCAAGTTCAAATATGATTCATTACAACCTGCCTGCCGCAGAAGCAAGCGCTGGGGCTGTGCATGGATGGAATCCAGGAGAACACACCTCCCTACAGCAAGAATAAAAACGCTTGAGACAGAGCCCCAACCCGTTATATCACTCTGTGTTTGAATAGCCATCCGCATATCGCTGCCTGGGGCTGTTGCACCATCAATTTGTAACCCTCTGACAAGGGCCATTTGGATTTTTAATGCCTTCCCTACGGAAGGTAATTAAGGTGGATGAAAAACTTTTGCGCTGCAGCGATTCATGGCTTTCGTCTTCCTGCTAATTGTTCTGATTGAAAAGGGAACCTTTGCTGCAGCTCTCAGGACAGTCAGTTGTTTTATAGCCCTTTCTCCAGAGCTGCTGTGAATATTCCTGGCTGCTGGAGAAACTCCCACAGCTGAGGATTGGGAAGATTTCCATTGCACTGGGGAGCAGCACTGCGGCAGTGAAGGAGAGCTGCCCGGACGTTCCCTTCTCCTGTCCTGCCTATCAATCTCCTACTACACTCTTGGCTATCTTGGGCAATGTTATTAGAAAAGTTAACACAAGGAACCTTTTGGCCAGTTGAAGAGGTCAAAAAACCAGAATAGAACAATCTTTTTTGGTTTTTAATACTTCACTGCACTTGCCATTCACCTGCCTGTCCTAAAATACATTAATATGTACATATTAAATTTGCTAATCGGGGTCTCTCTGTACAGATATCAGGATGCTTTTGGATCCAGCAGCCAATTCAATCTAGTTGTTAGTCTGGCAAAAAATAAAATGCTTTCCAGAAGGTACTAGAAGGAAACAATTAACAGATGATCTTCCGTGCCTGCTCTTGACAACATTGTACACTTCATTATTGTTTGTCATCTCTTGTCCTCAGCACAAAAGCAGATTTTCCCACGGGTAAATCTTTGTCAATATGTGCTGCTACACTGACAGGTTCAAATTAGTGGTTGATGGGAATTACCATAAAACTTGGCATCTTTCCTCTTCGTCACTGAAAATGAGATTTAATTGATGAAAGCAGCAGCGGGTGGAATTAAAGCTTGTCTGTTTAACATTCTAGTGATAGATAGCAGAGATTTAGAAAATTAATTATGAGTTTAGAAAGTATCTGGTGTGAAAGAACAGATCAGAGCAACAATTGGGGAACTTGGGTAACAGAACTGTCCAGTGTGTTAACTACAGAGATGGGTATGAGACAGCAGACTGGAAGGTGAAGAAGAGATTGTGGCATGAGAAAAAAATGGAAAAGAAAATTTGACATTTAAATAGAGAAAAATAAGGAAGGAAAAGATGGCTTCAATAAAAATGAATGTTTTTTATCCAAAGGTTTCATATCCGTTTGGTTTACAGCCAGATGTTGGTCAATGTTGTCCACTGGCTAATTCTTTATTTCACAAATAAAAAATTGGAGGAAAAGTGCTTGGAAATCTGTGCTCATTTCCCTCCTCTGCTGTGAGCTTTTTCTGTGCCCTTCAGGCAGCCACTTGTGCCAACATTTTCAAATGCAGTTGTCCTAACTAGACCATGACTTAGATGGTCTGTTGAGCACCCAACAGCTACAGCAATAGAGAGACTTGTAGCAAGAAAAATAAAACTCATTAAACCTGGAAAACCACTGAAGAAATCTATTTTTCTGAGCTATCTGTTAATAAAGAAGATTAGATGTAAACAAACAAACCTGAATCTTTTATTAGGATTCTTTACTTTGTGTAGTTGTTAAAACCCTGAAGTTTTCCTGAACTTATGGTTCTGGACGGAACAATAAAACTTCAAAAGGAGTTTAAATAGGATTACCCAGGCTAAATCTCAGGCTTTAATACTCAGCTCTTTCTTGATCCACGTAGAACACTGCCTGTTGGTAATGCAGGGCAGATGGTTTACAAACCCCCAGTCTCCAAAACATCGCGTTAGCACAGCTTCATTTAAGAGGCTGGAAGTGTTTGGTCTGCATTTTAATTCCATAACACTTAATCTGTTTAACATGGCTAGGAGAACAATATTTTCCACTCTGCATTCAGAGTAACTTTCCATGACAAACACTAGGGAAAAAGTTTAAATAAGTCATGAGGAACTGGCCTTTTTTCCCTCCCTCTAATTTCTTGCATTTTCCTATTCCACCAGGAACCTCTGCTACAGCATTCCCAGGTTCAGCCAGGCAAATCATACACACATTTTCACCATCCACTCCTTATTTTGTTGGTTCTCAGCTTGGGAGCAAGAATGGCATCACCTGCTCTATGCAAGGGATTCCTGGAGGATTTGTGGGAATCTGAGCCACAGCCAGGTCTTAAACCTGATCTAGTGACAAGTGCTGCAAAAGGAATACATAACAATAAAGCTTTTCTGTTTATTTCTTCTAAAGGTATCAAATTATCATGCAGTAAATGTACTTATTCTCTGCATAATTCTATCAACTAAACAGACATCCTGGTCATTTTTTCTTTCTTTCTCACGCGTACTTCAGACAGACACTAAGCTTTAACATCCCATTTTTGTGACTCTTCAGTTTGGCTGAAGATTTTTTTCCAGAAAATTCTCTCATCCTTCTCACAGGACAGTGAGACACTCTGCCCTAAATAAGATTTCTCCCCTTAACGCAAAGAATTAGCCACTTTGGTTTACCCTGATTTTTTGGTTTGTATTAAGAAGGAGCAACACAGGCCAGTATTTATGAAGATAGCTAAGTGCAACTTAAGTTTTAATAGGTTTTAAGTTTATTATGCTTAGAAATAACAAAGTCATCACATTACCTGCACTTTTCAGTAGTGTTATTAGATAACAGTCAGAAAGACAGAAACTTCTCAATGAGAAAGGAAATGGAAGTGTCTGGTAGGACAATACTGGAAATCAGCACCATAAGGAAACTGGTGAGAATGCCTGCTGAATAAGTAAATAGCAAAGTGCAACTTAAAACCTAAGTTTATTATGCTTAGAAATAACATAAAGTCATCACATTATCCTTTTCAGTAGGGTTATTAGATAACAGTCAGAAAGACAAACTTCTCGGTGAGAAAGGAAATGGAAATGTCTGGTAGGACAATACTGGAAGTCAGCACCACAAGGAAACTGGTGAGAATGCCTGCTGAATAAGTAGGCAGATTCAAAGGTAGCCCAAGGGAAGCAGGTACATGAGGGCATAGAGCACCATTTTCCATCTGATTTACCAAAATATGGGTATGGATCTAATAGCAACACCCAAATGAGGTGGATGAAGACTCTCTAACAGTTTAGAGTTAGAAAGTGTATGTTTATTCCAGCGCCAGGCAGCTGTGTGGGATAGCTCCCTAACACACAGTGCAAAGTTACAAGCCAATATAAAGTCTATTTATCTAAAAAAAAGCTATGAATAGCCAAAATACAAATGCATATTTATAACACTGATTCCTCCCATTCTATGCTTTGTATGGAAATTAGCTTAAATGTCATTAAGCATGCGTGGTATGTTCTCTAAATTGAGTTGGTGGTCTTTTTATTTGGGGAGTGGTCTCATGGGGTGAAGTAAAACTTATCTTCCTCATTTTGACTTTTCCACCCCTTTGGTTTTTGACAATACAAATTGGGAATGTCCAGTTCCTCTCTCCATGACTTCTGAATAGATTCCAGGATGGAAAAATCAGCAATTGTCTTCATTTCTTTAGATCTATTTATCAGAGTTTCTGTTTCTCATTATAAACACATCTAAGCAAATATAAGAATGACAAGTAATCAGTTACTTACAACTTAAAAGCATATTTCAAGTCCGGCTCTTATTAACTCTTAATTAATCCCAGC
>NW_008246065.1:763194-783964 GCF_000691975.1 Corvus brachyrhynchos
CTTTCCCCCATTTAAGACAATTTTACAGACCTAGCTTTCATTTATTTTCAGTCCCTGAACATTTTCCTTTGCCTAGTGAGTGGAAATTATCTCAGCATCCTCTGATGCCTGTGTTCTTCCAGCAACGCTCATTTAGAGGGCACACAAACACTTCCACATGTTGATATTTTGAAATCTGGAGCTAATTACATTAATTTCTATTCAAACAGCCTTATCAAGAGGAAAGCAAGAGGAAGCTGGATCTCCTGGTGTAGCACCTGAAGGTGAGTGTTAAATACAGAACGAGATAACTTTTTTTATCGTTATTTCCCTCTTCAGATGTCCTTAGAATACTAAAATGAGGTTGTAGAAAATTGCAGTAACTTTTATTGCACTGACTGGTGTAATCCAAAAATAAACTAATATATCCAAAAGAAACAGACACATTCTCGGACTCGTAACACTGAGTGCAATGGCAAAGGACTTGCAGAAAACAGTTTCAGGAGTGAAAAACCCACAAAAACAAACCCAAAAAAACCGCACTCCCAAAGCAAGCAGAGTATTTCCTGGTTCTATTAAGTCTCAGACAAATCTGTCACCTACCTGAGCTCACAAGTGACAGTGAATATCTTCATCATATTCAGTGAAAACTAAGATTTTTAAGCACACATTAAATAGTAACAGTTACACAGATACTGCATCTCAAGAGCTTTAAACATCCACACACAAGCAAAAAAGGTTCAATTTACCCAAACCTTTGAAACCCTGGAGATGTGAAGCATCTGTAACCACATATTAAATTTGCTCCAAGGGAAAAAATATGCAGATAAACCAAAATAATTTAAAAAGATGCTTAAGTAGGGCTAGTTTTCCAAGCAGAAAATTAAATCTGCTATTGCTTTCCGTTCCTCAGGATTCTTAGAAGAGCTTCATTCTCCACTGAGAAAGCTCATGTTTCCGCTTTAGTTTTTCCCTGATTTGCATCACAACTTCCGATCGTATCAAACTCTACCATGTTCAGCATCTGCTGAATTGGTTGCTCAATATGATCTATGAGCAACCCAAAACTTAAAGGATAAAGCAGAATTTCTTGATTTGAAGAAAATAGAGAAAGGGAGCATGGGGATAGAACTGTTGGGGAAAAGCAGAGTGATCTTATTTCTTCACAAGTCCATAAAATTTATATAGAGAAAAAAAAGAAAGAGGATATTTCTTTTTCTCTGTTCACTTCTTACACAACTCACAAGTATAACATTTAAAAATTAATAACCAGCTTATAAAATTTAATTCCCTTTACCGTGACAGAACTTTTCTTGCCCCAAGAAAATTCACCAGATTCTATAAAAGGAGTTCCAGAAAGGCAATAGTCTTAAGCTGGCATCAACACACACAATGTTAAAACCACCAAGATTTATTTTTCTTTCTTAGTATAGGAAAGAAAAAGTTATTTTTTAAACACATGCAGAGCTCAGTAGAAAGACAAATCCCATCCCTGTTGCTTTCAGATCATGTATATACGAAATTAAATGAACTTATTTTTTTCCACTGCTGCTTCAAAGTTGTATTGTTAGACACAGCCTCCAAGGAGGCAGGAGGGTGAACTATTGTGCTGGTTTCAAAATAAGCAACGGTGCTAAGGCTATTCAAAAGAACACAATTAAAAATAAAATAAAAGCAACCCAACTCGAAAATGTTCTAATTAAAGGAAATAAAACATATGCACTAAAAAAACCCCCACCACAGGCAAAAACTCCCAAACAAACCATAACAGACAAATAAATACAGCTAAGAACTTCTCCTGTGTGAGCCATGGCTTTGTAGAGCTCTTTCTAACCCTGGAGCACGGTGGGTTGCCACTGATTGCAGCTGCCCAATTTTTGGAGCAGCTGTTCCCTGCACTCTACATTGCCAGTGTGCCTCTGCCCTGGGGGTTTGGGTCCCACCTGTGGCCTGCACTGGGTTTGTGGCTGAACTTCTGCTCAGGGAACACTCACACTCGGTGTGGATGTGTCAAGAGAACAAGAGACAGTTTTAGAGGTTCTGGGAAAGCCACGGAGCTTTAGATGTGCATGGGTCACCACAAGGAGTTTGCTTGATACTGACACTAGATTTAATTTAGTAAATATTTGCAATCCAGGGTTTAGTAGAGGTGTAGTGGTCTTACAAAAATTTTTGTGGCTATTTAATGTCACACTGTGATTGGCAGGTGTTTACTGACAGAAATGTGTGGGTCACTGCACCTCTCCAGAAAGAGCTGAGTTTGGCATCAAGTGGAATTAATCTTGAGGCTGATTTTCTGAAAGGCCTTCCACTGAACATAGTGAAATTTTCATCTCCATGAAAACAACAATCACTGTCCAGATGTCCCATGTACGTAGCATGTGCTTAACCAGTGTATGGCTGCTCCTCCAGGGCACAGGCAGCATCTCCAGAAGGCTTTTGTGTTTAACAGATATCCCCCCCCAGCCACTCCTATCCGATTCAATTTTCTTCTGTCTGCCTCTATGACTTTTGAATTTTCCAGGATGGGGTGTTTGTCTCTGAGCGTGTTACCCCCTCTCACGGAGGGCTCCAACCCACACCTCTGTGTGCAAAAAACACCTTCAGGGCTGCAGAGAAAAAGCACACAGCTCTCTGACATTTCATTTCATCAGCTCTGCCAGATCTTTAAATACCCGGAGTACTTAGCACATATTCATTAAGTCCTTCCAGCTCATTAAGGGCCCGTAATTCCCTCACAACCCAGCAGATGAAATATATATTTTGAAATATCCACTTTCCCACTTCCCTGCCAGAATAGTTTGCAGCAGCTTTCTCAGCTTTCTGTGCAATTCCCCTGCTCTACTAGAGTCAAATATTGCTGCAAGCTGTGGTTCTAGGCTCAAGGAGCCTCCTCTCACTTCCACCATGCACTAGTTTGAAAACAAACCAGTGGGAGGCACCAAGTCAGAATAACAATTTAATGGGGAAATTTAAAAAAAAAGGAAAAAATAAAACACTGGTTCAAACTGACAGAGTCAAGACACAACCTGACACCCTGTTAGTCAGGGTGGTGGTAGCAGTCTGATAGAATGGTGGCTGCAGTCCTCTGAAGTGGTGATCCTGTAAAAAAAAAAGGTCTGCTCCTCCTCAGAAGGTCCAGTGATGGCTCTGTAGCTCCCATCCTCTGAAAATCCAGTGGAAGATCTGTCTCTGGTGTTCAGCATCTCAGATTATATCCACGATGGGATGCTTGGTTCCTCCCTCTGGGTGGAGCATCTCACAATGGGGTAATGAGTCATGAGGCCAAGTGTTGATTAGGCTCATTAACAGAAGATAGTCCGGAGGGAGTTATCTCTGAGTCATGCGGCAGGACAATGATGGGCCATTAACAGCAAGATAGTCTGGGGGGAGGAGGCAAGGAAACACTGCCCCACCTGATTTCAACACACCATAAACAGATATTTTTATATCAGTGGTAGTTTGAAAAAGATTAAATAGGGGAAAAAATGTCTTTTGAAAGGATTGTGTTGCCATCATATTTATTTGTTTCCCATCTCTTTTGTAGCCTGTCTGAGATGAAAGTCCTCTGCTGGCAGTACATTTCTGTTGTTAATGCTTGTTTTGTTACTGATGCTCACAACACTTCCAGAATACTCAGGTTTTTCCCCTGATGAAGTTCTCTGGTTCCCACTGGTCTCCATCAGCCAGCTCACCAACAGATCTTAAACCATGCCAGATATTTCATATCTACTTGCTGCTGCCTTTGCCCACAGCAGGTACCTCCAGAGTTGTTGTGTTTCATTTGAGTTGAATGCTTCTCCTAAGCTCTTGTGTCATATTCAAGAAAACTCTGTGCAGCATTTTCCTCTGGCTTGCAGGAGGCAGGGAACTAAACAACTTCTTCTCATCAACTGCCTTTAATCTTAGAGCAATGTTAAACAACTTCTCATCAACTGCCTTTAATCTTAGAGCAATGACAAATTAACACTGATTGCACCAGTGCAACCCCTTCTGATCTTTGGGACTTTGAAGGCAGTGAATCTCCATTCCCTCTGAAATAAATACAGATGCCTGGGGAATACAGTCAGGGCTGTCCTGTCTGGCTTCCTGCAGTCATAAACCTTCAGCACGTGCTCCTGTGGAAGCCACATTGCTCCAGCATCCCCGAGGTGAGATTTGGCTTCACGGGCATCGTGTCTGCAGGTCTGCTACTTCACACAGCCCCAGATTGCCACCAGAAACCTCTTTCACTGGCAGAGATAATGGATTACTTCCATTTGGAGAAGAAAAGCAGTGAGAAATTGGGTTTGTGAGATCTATGTCCTAAAACCAGGTGTGCTGGGGTGGGAGTGAATTATGCAGCGACCCACAGGTGTTTCATACATTGGTAGCTTAGATGTGGCTCTACCCTGAGCTGAGCCTGGAGATTTCTAACAGGAGCTGTAGGTCAAGGAAATGAAACAATTCCACATCTAAGCACATGCTGAAGTTAGATGTTTGTCTCAAAATCCAGTGCAGCTATTGCATCGAGCTCAGATCAGTAGAGCCGTGAACTGAAGCCACATCTACTTGAAAAACTCAGGAGTAATAAATGATCCCCAGAAACACATCACTTGTTTGACAACAATCTTATTTAAATAGAAATAAGTTCAAAGACAAAATGTGGTCCACATACAAAATTTGGATATAATTATTTCAGTAGTCTGGGTTTTTGAGAGGTCTCAAGAAAAAAAAAAAAAAGGAAGTATTTAAAAACTTCCCACCTGACATAAAGTATTTTTTTTCTTTTTTTTTTTTTACATTTTGTTTGGACATGAAAGTGAAGGAAAACTACCCTAAAAAATTTGGAAGGATTTACACTGCTGTTAGCAGTGCAGGAAAAACGGCATTTTCATAACTGACCTTGAAATGGGAAAGCTGAGAGCTAACTCATTGAATTCCAGCCCACATTTATTTCACCACGTTTGTCAAAATGGGGAGTTAATTTTTCTCTTGCTGGTTGAGAAAACATCCCAGGTAATCAGCAAATCAGAGAGCTCTGTCAGGGAGAAACCCTGAGTTCCTCATGTTAAACCAGACCAGGCATTTCTGAAGCCCAAGAGCAACATAGACTGAATGCTTGGAAAGGAGAATTTGCTGTTTGGAATTGACTTGTCAATGGCGAGGGGGATGTTATTTTGAAAGAAAATCGATGCAGAGAGATGGCAGTGGAGCTGAACAGTAAACAGTTGGTAAATGAATGCCTGTATGATCTGAGCCCAAAACCTCCTTGGTAGTTTTTTTTTTTTCCCTAGGAAATCAGACTGCATTTATTTTTAATTTGAATCCTGATTTCCTCAGGTGCCACTCACCCTTGAATAAAAAATCTAGCCTGAAAGCAAAACTATCAACACATGTTATAGACAGTCAATCTGACTGGTGGATTCCTCACTAGGTTCTTACATATTTATGCCAAGGAATTTTCATTGTAATGTTTTATTATGCAGTAAGCAAAATAATAGAAGTGTTCCCCTCTACATTCCACAGAAGTTATTTAAAATATTGTGGTTTTTTGCAAAGTCTCACAAATTATGCATCCCTTTGGAGATTAAAAACCCTCCTGATGCAGGAACCTGGTAGCTGTTAAATTAACACAGAGACAAAAGGAAAATGTGAGGTATGAAAGAGGGCAGAGAAAACAAAAAGAAAAAAAACCACCAAACCAAAGAAAACCCCCTTACTTCTTCAGCAGAGAGAGCTGGTTAATATCCTTCAATGCCAAATTCAAATCAGAGGTGTGAGCCAAAACCCTCCCTTGGCTTGTTGCAGCCCCAGTCCTTGCCAAGCTATGATTAACAATGCTGTTTGTACACTGCACAAATCACATCAGCTCTGGCGTGCCCGGAATCTCCACGCGCTTCCCAGGGTGTCCAGCACAGCTCCAGCAGCTCCTGCTGGGCTTTCTTGGCACCTTGACCAACTCCAGCATCCCAGAGCTGCTCAAGGTGGCTCTTCACAAACACAGGAACACAAACATGTCCATGGAACAAGTGCCATCAGCAGAAGGTTGTGTTGGGCTGTTTTCCTTCGGGGAGGGAGTGAGGTATTGTCATCTTCTTTCTTCCTCACTCTTGGTGATGCTGAAGCAAAGTCCAGGACATTCCATTAATTAAAAAGTTGTGACATTTTCAGTTGCTGCAGAACTGCCCAGACTGAACTGGTTTTCTCAAATAGACAAAATAGAGGGAAGAAAACATTTCAATGCAGAGAGTAAAACAAATAGGGCACTTCCTGGAGGAGGTGGTGTGATTCAGGGATTTTAATCCCATGTTTAACATACTTCATCTTTTCTACTTCCCTCATATAGTGTCACAGAACAATTTGTGCACTGAGTTCAAGAGCTGCTTGAAGGAAACAGAGTCTGACTTCCAGAAGATTTACCTTCTTTCCTTGCCAGTTGTTTTTTTGCTGCATGAAGGCAACATCTATTTATCCAAATATGTAATAATAGAGAGACAGCAGCTTAGACAAAGCAGGCAATGAAAGTTCCATGTGTGTTTTGCAGTTGTGGAACTCATCTAACTTGTTGGCTTTTGAGATTACTTGGTGCAAATGTGTCTTGATCCGTGACTGGGAGTCTTAGGGTTTAGCACAGTACATCAGCCTTGTTCATATTAACACAAGATGTTCTTTAGCTGCCTGTTCAGCTTCTCCTCACTGTGAGGCAGCCTAGAACCTGGACACAGCCTTATGACTCTGAATTTCATGAAAGATGTCAGTGGCTGAAAGGAGGACCATTGGGAACCTCTGTATCCTGAGACAGAAGGATGCACTTTGGCATTTTATTAAGGATTATAATTCAGCTGAAAGACTCTGGCTTTATGGCCTTACATTTCTTCTTTCAGTGGCAGATATTCTACTTTGAATGACTCCAGAATAGTCAATTCAAAGTCATTCAAAATAGTCAATAATTTGGTTTCATGTTTATAGAGCCCAACATCAAAAGAACATGGGCACCCTGATATATTATTGTAGGCTCAGTGAAAGAATTGGCACGAGGAGAGCTTCTTGTTATACAAATACACAGCAATGGGCACACAGTGGGATAGACAAAGCAATGATTTGATATTGCTGTGATGATTAAAAAAAAAACCCCAAAGCCAAAGATTTACACGGCTGCTTTTATTATGAGAGATAAAAGTACATTCCTCAAAGGAATTCATTAATGCAGGAAAGCTACTGTTACACACTGAACTTTAATGGCTCTTGGAGCAACGAAAGAACCTGGTATTTGGCATGAATATAGATAATTTCATCTTTTCAAATAATGATTCTATGATTCTGTTATAAAGAGGGGAAAATGTGGCATTTTAAAAATATTTTATGTTTCATGTTCATTTCATTCTGTAGTCATCAGGGTTTGAGCTGTGTACATTTAAGTGTTCACTATCAGATAAAGCTCACAGAAGGATAATATATGGAATTGCTCAACTAGACTGTTTTAGCTCAAAATGGTGTCTCCCAGCTGAGTCCTATCTTAAGACAAAGTTAATTTTCAGATATAATCATTTTGCCATGCCACAGACAGCAAGTCAGATGGTCCTATTTAGGCTTTCATGGATAGTATTTAGTTTGCATTAGTCACCTTTCCCATTAGAATATAGACCCTGTTTCCAGAATAAACAGTCTTCCTGCCTTCCTTTTCATTATTGATCATAACTTTTGACACTACATTATATTAAGCCAATGACATTTTGCCCTTGTTCAGTTTTCTTGTTGGCACAAGAACAAGAATGATGATAAAAACCATGGAGAAGAGCCTGGCCGTGAGAATTCAAAAGAGCTCACTCTCATTTGAGTACACAGCACAAAATCTACTCAGAATAGGAAAATGAGAATGTTTAGGGGTTAAATGATTCTTCTGATGACCTTGACTACAGGAAGTTGGAACAGTTGAGCTGTACTGAATACACTCCATTATGAAACCTTTAAGTAAAAGGAAAATACAGATTCCCCATTTAACAACCCAAAAGAAAGGTTTCAATAAAATCTTTGACGTTCAGCTCAAACAGGTTGAATTTGTGTTCAGGTGGAAGCATTCAAAAAGAGTTTTACCCTCAAACTGCATTCTCATAAAGCCCATTTGATCCTCATCTGTTCAAAGAGGTGAGGTGATAGTGGACGCTGGCAGTAGAGCCTCTAACACTAAAAAAATGGCTAATTTCACATTTTTCACAGACTTGACTGCTACAAGATATTTGGGGAATAAAATGTGAAACGAGTTCAAACTGCTTAGAGTAGCTGGCTAGCAGTGAAAGCTGAAATAACTTTGTCTTGCATGTTTGTTTTCTCCTTTGTTTTGGTCTGCTTTTTAGACAGAGGCATTTCAAAGTACGTTTGTGTTACACAAGGGGTGAAAAAAGAGCATTACCATATTCAATTTCCCACAAATGTCTGTTGCAGCAGTAAAAGCAGATGGCACCAGAAACAAATTATCAACTCTTCTTGGAGTACGTCTAATGAGAACAGGTTGGGTTTGATGAAGATAATGACTTTTGAAAATTCATAAATTTTTATGCCACAAAAAGAAATTGCAGCAAACATTTCCCGTGGTGTGTAATCCTTGAATCCAGGCAGAAAGTTAATTTAATGGTCTTTCAATGGTTGATCTTGTAAAAGGTCTGAGCGCTTAGTCCTTGATGAAAAAACTAAAGTCACTCAAAACTTTTTCAGGAGCCTGCTGGCAACACACACACACAGCTGAAGGAGCTCAGTTTGGTCAGAGGCATTGCTGAAACTGTAGTGCCAAGAGCTTTTTTTGGACCTTTTAGCTGGGTGTTTACTGCTGATCTTTCTGAAATACCTACACTGGGTTAAATTCTACCCTGGAATTACTATATTTATGATGAACATGCTACGGCCAAGGATGCAAGTGATTTCCAGCACTCTGGATTTCAAGTATCTGTTTGTATTTACACCACTCTTTCTGCCCTATAGGGAGCTGAGATTTAACAGTCCATTACCCCGTGGTTCTGAAGGGAGGAAAGGTTGGTGAGGCAGGACAATGAAACATTTCCACACCTGCACCTTGTATGGAATAGCTGTGAAAGGTTTCTGCCTGGGAGTCTTGTAGGAATTTCCACAGGACTCTGATTAAATCATTCCGATTTGAAGGACACGTTGCTATGCCTATGATTTTTAAAGGTTTCGCTTATCTTTTCTATTATTTTCCTACATTCAGCTCAAAGGGAGCTTGGATTTTTCCTGCTTGACATGTCTCTCTCTCTGCTCTGTTGTAAGTGCAGTCACCTCCCTCTCTGCCTTTTGCTGTGGAATTCCATGATAAAAACCATGAAGGCTCATCTCACTTTCATCATTTTGTCTTTCTGTGGGATGTCCAGTGCTTCCCCTTGAACATCCTCCCTAAAGGCTCCAGGAATAAGTAGATATAAAAGCCATTGATAACAAATATAGACATTAAGACTTGCCCTACAAAATGATATTCGTGTTTCTTCTGCAAACATTAAAAACCAGACACCTGGAGAAAAGAGATAACACAAATATCTTCTGGAAGAGTTTTCTTTCTCCAAGCACTTCTGAGAATTTGCAATTCACATCAAAACTGAGCAGACTTGCAAATTCCTTGTCTGTGGACATGGGCATGAAAGCGTGGGTGAAAATGGACATCGGGAATTCATCTCGGGTTAATAATCCCATGGTCTCCAAAGAAAGCTAAAAGGCAGTCACACCACACTACCTCCAAACTGGCCCAATAGCACTGAAGTGACAGCATTTAATAGGATTTGGCAGTTAGGATGTAGAAACAGGCACTGGATAATCTGAGGGAGGTCCAGCTTCAGCTCCAGAACTCTAAACAATAACTCATTGCAGGTTATTTCTGAGTGTTTGTGCAATCAGTGACAGTGTGTGAATTAAATTCAATTGTTTCTCAGAGAGCAAGAAGATTAAGTACAAATCTAACTGCAAATAAAATACTGACACTTTTTCATGTATGCCCGAAGTCTAAGAAGCATTTTGAAGGATGGTCTCCATGCCTCACAAATTTATATGAATATTTTTTATGACAGGAATGTTTAGATGCAACTCAAAATTTAGAACACCTGTAATCTGAGATTTTGGGTTGAAACCAACCAAGATAGATTTTCAAAATATTACTCAAGATTGCCTTTTCAATACCAAATAACGAACATGTTTGCCAAAGGAAAAAGCTCAGTGAAAGTAAGAGAATTTGTTAAAGAAATACTGAACTCTAGCATAGGGTGACAGATATCAGGATTAGAGCTATTATAATGGTGAACCCAGACCTGATGTTCAGGAATAGGGTTTTGCCAATATGAATAGGAAAAGAGAGGAAAGAAAGAAGCCTGAAAATGTGGAGAGTGTGAGTATTAGTACGAATGTATTAAAGTATGCCAATGAACTTCCTCTAGCTGAAGCATACTCATTTCCATATCACTGGAGATGATTACTTAACATTTTAGTTAATATTCAATGTTAATTAGATAGACTGGCAGGAGAGACATGGCTCAGCATCTTCTGCCTCTTCTCTCTCCTTTATTAAAGCAACTTTGGCCTCAGGACAGCAAAGGATTTTTCTACTTAACATCAGCATTATTAAGTATATTAAGCATCATCTCATCAAAGAGACTGTGAATTTTCAAGTGGTTTTTTATTAAGTTTTCTCAGCCTCCTCTTCAGTAGTGTAAGTTATTCCATTATATTCCATACAACTTTGCTGGGGAGAGGAATATCCCTCGGGTCAACATCCAAGATGCCAGAAAGATTCAGCCAGAAAAAGTTCTTTGATTTAGACATTTTGACCCCCTGCTTTGAATTTTTTCTTTCTTTCCTTGCTTACAAATCTTTGTCTAAGCCATAAAACACTCCACTGATCCCCAGGCTTACACAAGTCTTCTTCTTTTGTAATTTCCAACATCGGCAACCTTGGCAGCACTGCTGGATTTAATTAACCTGACAAAAGAGCCCTCTCCCTCCAGAAGAAGAAGAAGAGCTTTTATTCACTGAAGGAGACTCAAATATTAGGACAGGTCTGTGAATCAGAAAGGCTGAAGTTTACTGGCAGATGTCCACATCCACAGACTGTAAGGCACTTTATTTGCCAGGACCTAGAGTTTAAGCTCATGTACAATGTGGTATAGAGGATCTGAGTAAAAAAGGATGACTCCACTAGGCTGGAACAGGCTTCTCTGTAGCCTAGCAGGGATCATTGAAATATGATATGGTTGGCTGGGATTTTTCACTGTCAGAATTCTGGAATAGCCCACACCACTTCCACACAACTGGCTGGGAGCCTGTTGCAGGGACTCCCTGGATATTTTCATTCTCTGGATACACTCAGTTTCCTTTCTCACTGAACCAATATGGGAAAGGAAACTAGAATTTCCCAAAATGCACTGATGAAATGTTCTTTTGTGCAGACATGACCCTGCCACACAAGCATGGCTGTAACGGTACCATACAGATGAGGTCTGGCTGAGGATTTGTCTGCTCCAGCCCCTGTCAGGGTAACTTTGATCTGTGAAGGCAGTAAAACACATTAACAGGAGCAGGCATGTAACAGTAAATGGGATATGACAGCATCTTTCACTGCAGAGTTCCCTTGATTGTGATCCCTCTGATCCCTTTCTCTTCCCTCTTGTCTAAAAAAAATCTGCAGCTGGAAGGTTCAACGTGTCTACCAACAGCATGTCTAAACTTCATCTCTCTGGAGCCAAGGCTTATAAATGAAAAAATCCTGACTAACCCTCCAAATCCTGGCTCCAGGCTGCAGCCAGTGCCCCTCAGCAGTGTGGGTTCTGTCAGGAGGGAGCTGCCAAGTCCCACTGCAGAAGAAGCAGGCTCCAACAGCAGCTGTCTGTGTGCCAGGCTCCCCCCTTGCCTGCACAGCTCACAGTCCCTCCTGGAAAGGCTGGATTAAAACATCAGAAGCTTTGCAGACCTTCAGCTTCAGGCGTGGCATTTCCTACCTGCCCTGGTGTTCAGGTCCCTTGCTTTTGTCCTGTTTTAACCCTACCTGGATATGCTCAGAGAGAGGAGACGGTTTCCCTTGCAAAAATAATTTTGTTATGCTCAAAAGGAAGCTTTTTCAGACTTCTCCCATGAATCAAGCTTCTTATTGCTGCTCCTGTCCCAATGAACAGTCATCTTCCTTTGCCAGTTGTGTGCCCAGTTTTACACAGGGACAGTGTGAAGTGATTCAGCTGAGCTGGGAGTGAAAGAGGCTCTGGATGGTGGAGTAAATCTGTCAGGGCAGGGCACTGTGCCACAGGGAAACCTCATCTGACCTCCAAGGGAGTCCCTTTAATACCAGGAGGGACTGGCAGGATTTAGAGTAATGTAAATTTATGATCCAGTTTCTTCCATAAGTAAACACTGGATCTTTGCCTATGCATAACACAAGCATTTATAAGTACATATAAAATACAAAAGAAGATGTTTGAGAGCAGTAATACAAGGAAATGCTTAGGAAAAAAAAAGGGATTTTTAAAAAAATATTTTCACCAGTGGTTTGGTGGGTTTTTTTTGATTGTATTAAAAGTTTTGAGAGAAAAACGTTTAAAACTCATCTCCCAAAGTCATTCCCAATGATCAGAGAAGAGCAGGAAGTTTACCAAGAATACAGTGACTACTGATAGCTTAATTTAACACTGTCACATCCCACTGTCCAGGCTTTCCTTGCCAGGGCTCATTCACTTCCCAGCACAGCCAGTACAACCAGCATGGACTTTACAAGCAGGGGTGAATAAACACAGAATTTATAAGGTGACACTGTATAAGGCAGCCTTGAAATCCTTTTCCTGTCTGAGCAGCAGCTGTGCTGCTCCTTTGCTGATGCAGATGTGGCCACAGGCTCTCTGTGCTGGCCACATGCTGGGCCTGTAATGTCAGCACAGCAGGTCCTCCATACCATAGGCTTTTCCATTTCCAGCTCAGCTGGCTCCCCAGAATAATTATGTGCTTGAAGGGGATTACAGAATTTCTGTAGTTGGACTGCCAGAGGTAAATGCAAAAATCTGCAGGCACACCTGCATCAGTCGCCTCATGAATGAGAAATGTCAACTGTTCCTTGCCCTGCTCTGAAAGATGGGGACTGTTACATGGCAAAAATCAGAGCAAAACCACGTCGCTTTGCTTTGTTTTAACTCTGTTTTATGTTTTTTCCTGTTAAATTTCTTTCTTTAAGATTAAGTCTGGAATTATTTTAACCTTTAAAGGATATTTCCATTTTCGTCCTTTGCAGAAGCTGTTGTCTACTCCAGACCTGAATTCACAACAAATACCTGTCCCTCTGAAATCCCATTTTCCAGTAATAATCTGCTCATTAAAATGACTTTGCTGTGTGTTTTATCCACTGCCTCAGGTCTTTCTGCCCCGTGTCAAAGGAGTGCTGGGAAAGGACACCATGAAGATACCAAGACCTAAACAGGATCTCCCAGCCCAATGAGAAATGCATCACAATCCCAGAAATCTCAGTGTTTTCTTGATCTCAGCATCTCCCCTCCCCAGTCTGGGTCTTTTCTGCAACATCGATGTGTTTGGATTTATCACCCTCCTGGGCCAGCTGGTGGGGACTCAGCTGAGTGCAGAATGTTCCAGACTGGCACTCCATGGTCTGCACCTCCTGCATTGGGAACAGGTTAAAAATAAGGTGTTCAGGTCTGGAGTTAGATTCTAATTAGAAGCAATCTTCCTCCACCAGCTGAAATCAGGGAGGACAGGGAGCACTGAATTAACTGTAAAAAAGTGCTTTTGAATGCAGTTTTAAAAAACTTTGTCTGCATTTTGGTTTCTTCCTTTGGCTTCAATTGAGGCGTTTTACATTCTACTAGTTAGAAGTGTAGACTTCTGAGTCTAAAAGAAACTCAAAGCTTCTGTCTGAGCACCACACCAAAATCGAGTTCATGGCTAACAAAAACCCAGTGAAGCGCTAAGGTTTTGAGCTGGTTTGAAAAAAAAACAGGAAGAAAATAAGGTGCTGATGGAGCTTTTCACAAGGCAAGAGCATAATCATGAAAAGCACACAGCCAAGACATAAAACCACTCCAGATGTGACATGTAAAAGGCCACAGCTTGGTAATGAAAGCAGAGACTGCACATGTAATGGAAGCTCATCAGTCACAGAGGGAGAAGTGGCAACCTAACTGAATGGACACAAGGCTCTCTGTCGGGTGAGGTCCAAAAATAATGCACACACCAGGGAGGAGAGAGAGTAAAGGAGCGGTGTCTGTCACCCTCCACTTGTTTTCAGTGCAGGGAGAAGAGGTAACACACAGAGGAAGCAGAAATGACGGGGTAAAGTGAAGAGGCGGGGAAGCAACAAGGAGAACGAGCTGAGGGCACAAATGTTCCATGGGTGCCACAGCCAAGCACAGCACGGCCTCGCTCACCTGGCAGCAGCAAACACAGATAACAGACAAGCATCTGCATAAGGGTGTAAAAGCAAAATTCTCTGCAGCCTCTGTGTCCTCCTTACCCTCACCTAACCATTCTAAAGCACTCCTTCACAAATAATCCCTTTGATTAAGAAAACTATCAATATAGTGAGGAACTTACCCATTTTAGCAATTTCTGCAGGGGTTTCCAATGGTCAAAATGCACCATTTTCTGTTTGCCTTTTATTTCTCATGCAAAAGAAATGGTTTTGGTGCTCCATTTCCTGGGCTTTGCTAACCTATTCCCATTATCTTACACATATTGTTTTTCCTACCTTTGCTGGAGGCTTCATAATCACTTTGAAATCTACCTTGGCAGGCAAAACTGCTGTGGACTGAATTTTCTGGTTGAAAAATGTGCTGCATTTTGTGGAGAAGGCAGAGACACCACAAATCTGGGAGCAACATCTTGCTCCACATGGCTCCATGAGATCAGGCCGGGCTGGATGGAGCCCCGAGCAACTTGGCCAGGAGGCTTGGAATGAAAGGATCTTTAAGGTCCCCTCCAACCCAAGGCTTTCCATGATTCTGTGATCCCATGACTTGCTTTTTGGCCCTGGCTATGGGCCATTCCAGCAGTGGGCTGCCCACAGATCCCTGGGATGTTCCACTGATGTCTGCCAAGAAGAGATGGGCACTTGGAAGCTCATCTCCACTTTTAGCTTCCCAATAGCTGTTCCCGTGTGTTGTAAATACTGGGATTAAAATTAATTTTTAAATGAATGCAAAATGATATAAAACTTACCAAAAATACTTTAAGGGTATGGAAGTGGCTGAAAAAAGGTCAGATTATGTTCTTCTGTTCTTGTTCTAAACAGAAAGAGATGAAGAGAAGAGGTGTCTACTGAAAATTGCTTTATGACACTTGTCAGTGAAACTTTTTGTTCCTCTAGTTTGGAAGTGCTTCAGTAAAGCACACAAAGGGAAGAAAATTGATGATCTTACTAACACAGGGCAGATTTCATTCCTGCCCAGCTTCTTCCCCACTTTCAGAATTGGGGTGCTTTTATTTTTTCCCGAGGTAAAGCAGAACTAAAGCAGGATTGACAATACATTTTCCAGACAACACAGGCTTTTGTTTTTTATTTGGTAATAAAAAATCCCTCCTCCTTTCAGCACAGGGATGATTTGTAAGAAATTAGCTGCAGAGGAGAGCTGACAGGCAGCATTCCTCATCCATCACTAGATAGCACCAGTGCTGGGAAGTAGCAAATTTCGTACTCAGCTTGCCTGTCAGCCTTGAGGGCTTTACAGGGACAGCATTTTTTTGTTTCATTTTCCAAGATGTAAAGCAGAAACAAGGACTCTGAGAGCACCCTGGACCAGCTCATTGTCAGGCTGCATCTGCAGTGAGGCAGATAGCACGAAGGAGAAAGCAAAACCACATCTAATTGTGGGGGGACCAATGGCCTGGCCAGCTTCACAAGGAGATAAAAATGTGAGCAGAGTAACCTTTCAAATCAGGGAATGGTTTTATTCAATGTTAATCAGCTGCCTCAATCAACTAAGAAAAAAATTCTGCATGATAGTGTTGTAAAACTGCAAATCCTGGCCTTGCAACTTGTTTTGTTTGCTGGTATCTGCAAACAGCAACACGGGTTGGTTTTATTAGAGGGGTATAGGGGATTCACAGATGAACAAATCTCTGCATGAGTGTGGGTTTTATTTTAATTATTTCATCTTTAGATGAACACCTCACCGGTAAATATTGCATCTTATAGTAGTTGCATAATTTTTGAAAGCATGTAATAGCCACTATGTAAAAATATTAAAAGCTACATTCTAATGATTAAGTGTAAAAAAGCAGAGGGTTTTTTAAATGCATTTCTTTGTAAGCTGGATTTCTTCACCTTTTCATGAAACAACTCTTCGCTTTTGGTGGCTTTTTCTCCTAATTGCCACCTCTGCACACAGGATCATGGATGGTGCTAACATTTTTTTCTTTTTTGAGCCTATTATTCATCAAGGATTCTGTAACAAGACCAGAGTTCACACTTTTACTGAACAGATCAGGACAAAAGCGAGCTCATCTTTGTATAAAAATTTGGGGTTTTCAAGGATGAAGTGCAGCAATCGTGTTGATTGCTGAGTGCTGAGATGTTAACACGTGTTTGATAACACTCTGAGTTGCACGTTTGGATAGAAGACTATTCATTTAAACAAAAAGTTTCACTTTTGCATAGTATTAATTCACACTTCAAATTAGATTTATTTGTACTTACTGGATGCACACGAGGTGTGTGGTATTTTGTCTGTATGCAAAAAGCAGCCCTGTGCTTACAATGGGAATAATGCTATGTTGTCTAAAAAAAATCAGCACCAAGAACAAGCCCAAGTTCCCCAAGAGAAATTAAATACTGCACATGACTGCTGAAAAAAAATATGATATTGACCTGAAACGACACACGAGTCTGCCTCAGCTTGGAGCTGTGGTACATTTCTCTCCAGGTGAATCCTTTGCTGGGTTTAATATTGCACTTGCTCAGAAAGTCTTGTCACCACTGCCTGCCTTCCTATCTGTCTTGTAAATTATTGCTGATGTTCAGTGTTGTAGTGCTAGGTTTAGCTTAGCAAGCTGCAGCTTTCCTGAGAGCTCAGTGGGGCTGCTCAGGGCAGTGTGACCATGGTCGCCCTCCCGTAGCCCATTTCGGACGGCTCCACGGTTTTGCTCCGGTAGCTCTCAGCTCTACATCACAGTGATGGCGAAGGAGGCGAGAAGGGTCTCCCCATGAGGGTTTTAGAGGGCTTTCAATAGTTACATCCTGTCCCAGCGACCCCCAGAGGCAGAGAGACCTGGTGGTCCGGGTGCAGGGGGTTTTGTGGATCGCAGGGGCGGTACCTGGGCGGGGTTGGGGTACAGGAACCAGTAGGGAGGACCCGAGGGAGTGGCCAGGGCTAAGGGCAGGGGAAAGCGGGGGCAGAACAATGTGAAAGGCATTTAATGAATGAACCAGTGGGAAGTGCAGCAGCAGAGTTAAGCCCTTCTGCTTAATAAGTTCAGGTTAGAAATACAGACTGCACCCCATCAAGCCCACTGACAAACACTGAAATGTCACAGAGGGTGTTCAGGGAACGAGGAGGGGAAGGGAGTGAGGACCTGTGATTAATCAGGAATGATTTACCTGGGCTGCCTGTACCTACCTACCCTGGATATTTCCTGAGAACACCTGTAAAGACTTGCTTACGTTGTGAGCAGAGCAGCTCTCAGCTGCTCTCCTGGGCAGGCTGTCAGCTCACAGACCATACCTGGAGCTGTATTGCTGTGCTTAAAGGATACAGGCTTGGAATGTTTCCTTTACAAGAGTACTTTAGCATATTTAAAAGGTTAAGTGCTCTAAAGAGCATTTCAGAAAGCATTCAGAGAAATAAAACCAATGTCTGGGCTACATTTTAATGAATTTCCTAGAAGTCAGTGTCCAGCTGCCAAAAAGAGTATTACATCTCCCCTCAGGTTTGTAAAGATTTTGGGGATGGTTTGTTCTTTCCTGGCCCAGATGTGTTTCACAGCTGCAGAGTGAACTGGTCCTGTAATTTGGGACGTCTGATGTGCAAGGAGCTCAGCTGAGGGGACATCAAGGACCTCTTCCAGCCTTCAATTCCATGGTGTGCCCAAGGTGAGGGATAAAACCCATCACCTGGGAGGGCAAGTGGTGGAAATGAAAACAGACAAAATAAATGAAAGAAGTGTGGCTGAAAGTAGCTCAGAGAAGATGAATAAAAAAGAGCCAGGTAGTTTAGATGGAAGAAGACAGAAGGATAAATTGGAAGATCCCTTAGGATCCCTTCTATCTGATTTTAAGTGATGTGTCAGCACACCAAACACATTCCAAGATGACAACAGGAGTCCCCAATTCCCTCTGTGTGTTCCTCTTTGCACACCTGTCACACTCACAGCATTGTGCATTGTTGGTTAGAAGAGGACTTGGAGACGCTGGTGGCCTTTCCCCTCCAAGGCATGACGAGCTGCTACATATCCAAAAATCAACTTTCCTAAGCAGTATTCTTGACAAGTAGTTAATGGAGGTAAGAAGTACAATTGCCTGCTGATTCACTTCACAACTAAGAAAAAAGAATTGAGAGAAGGACCTACCCAAATAATAGAAAGTCAGGCTCTTCCTGATACCAGGCCTAGTGGGTTTTTTCCCCTAGTTTATATGTATTCTGTAAGTTGTCACAAGTTTTTATACTGTTTCTCACCCAAGCGTTTCCCGTACAGTATCATCAGTCTGATGAAGAGAGCTGGCCAGACCCTAATTTCCTATAAACTTAGGGTAGCTTTGGATTCTTACAAATTGAAAGAAATTAGGTACTCCAAGCAGAGTTGTAAGTAATCTGAGCAATGCTATCTAAAGGTCAAAGCATTTTCTTAAATTTCCAATTAAACAAGCCAGAAGGAGAAAAAAGTCCAGTATTCAAGTCCTATATTGGTCATCATTTTTCAGCACCAGTGCAATGGATTTCTGGTTAGTACATTGCACTAATTTCTTCAAACGCTATTTTAGTCCCTGACACGCTGATCATTTATTAATATGATAATTGTTCAAAAGGCACTGACAAGGAGCAAGAAAAATCAAGAAACATTAATCACACAGTCTATTTTTTAAATACACACTGAGTCACAGGCTGGTTCTTATCTAGGTCAATGGATATGGGGAGTTGCCAGGCTTTAGTGGAGCCAGGGGAGTGAGGCTGCAGGAGGAAGCAGGAGGAAGCAGGAGGAAGAGGAGGAAGAGGAGGAAGCAGGAGGAAGCAGAAGGAAGAGGAGGAAGCAGAAGGAAGAGGAGGAAGCAATGCAAAAGTGCTCATGGGGAAGGGGAGTCCATGGGAATCTTGATCTCTGTCCAAGGTGAAGAACTGCTCTACCAGGGTGTCACCAGCCCAGGGCTGGTTGTATTTTACATTTTAGCTTTTTTAAATTTTTTTTTCTGTTCTCCCTACTCCTCAGCTTCCCCTGCAGGCCCTTGTGCTGATCTTTCTGTCTCTCTGGGAACCTGAGAGGTCAAGTAATCCACAGCATCATACACCAGTTCTAGATACACCTTTAGTGCCCTAAACTCTTCGACATCTGTTGGAAGAACAGGTAAAATGAATCATTGCTCTCTGTGTCTAGTAAATAAGCCTGCACCTTTTTATCACCTCCAGGGATAGTGTTACCCTGTTATTCTGGGCTAACAGGCCACTCTGATAAATCACAGGATTGTTTGGGTTGGAAAAGCCCTTTAAAATAATGAGGCAAGAGTTCAAATTCACCCTGACCCACCTGGGGTTATGTAGTTTTCTTTCTCTGCTGTTATCCTTTTCCATTAAATATACGTGGTATTATAAATCTGTTTGAAAATGCACAACCAGAAGCAAAGAGACCCCGAAGCCAGTCCACTAATCCTGGGAAAAGCAATCCTGAAGTATTTTCTGAGAGGTTCTGTGCTTGCCAGGGTGGCCTGTGGCAGAAATGGCTTGGAGGAGACACCGAGGGCAAAGCTAGGTTCCTGCTCCACAGACACCAATCATTATAAACGCACTTAAATAGATACTTAAATTTTTTTAAATTCCCAGAAAATATTTGACAATCAGATCTAGATATGAACCATTTTACTTACTTGCCACTCTATAAACTACAGCTTCAGAATGTTCAGTCTCTCTCCTAAACATGATTTTTAATTACCATAACATCATAACTGAGAAAAAAAAAACAAATCTGGAAACATCTTTGGCTTAAAGCAGGCTTAGATAACAGGTTATATAAATAAAAAAGGTGGTGTGGTAACTGCGCCTCAGGTAAAGCAATGAGCATTCTATATTTAGATCTTAGTGAATCAAATTACAGAAAAATCCTTCTTCCTTTCGGAAATAGTAGCTTAGCTTTCTCAAAATTTCAAAATGTGGCTGTCCCTTTGAGATATTTAACCTGAGCTGCCCACATGAAATGAGCAATTACTTTTTTAGATGGCGTTTCCTTTGACTGCTATTCCCTGGCCTTTTTAGTTAGAATCTTTCAAGTATTTTTAATTAAACAAAATAACCCTTGGTAATGCTTGGCAAACTAAGGTCCTAGAGGTTTGTTTAATTTAGTCTGAGACTATTTGCTCATGATAAATAAAAATAGCACAGATTATTAAAGCACAGGAGGAGACATGAGGAAAAGCAAGCAACAAAAAGAGATGTGCAGTGTCTCTGAACTTTAATAAGAAATATTTTGTTGATAAGGACATTGTACTAGTCCACAAGGAATAACGGTGCTCTACAAAAAAATTCTGCTACTTCTGAATGCTGATTCTCCCTGTGGAAAATCTGCACAATGAGAGTCCTGGATTAATCTGTGCTTGTGCAGGTGATTTTAGGGACCAGGGGTAGGATAG
>NW_008246065.1:783989-787674 GCF_000691975.1 Corvus brachyrhynchos
GGGAAAGAGGAGTCATCCTCATGGACTGAGAAAATTAGGTCGTAGGCTTGTCCCAGGCTTCACCAGCACAACGGACAAAGAGTATTTTATCCTCATACAGAGCCCATTGCAGTACAAAGAGGGGAACTGACCTGTTCCTCTCCTTCCTAATGGAAGCAAAATTAGAAATGTCCAGGTATTTCCTAGGAAGAGAAGGGAATCATAAATGTCTATTGATAATAAATAACCAGGCAGAGAAGAGCTCTGACAAAGTGGGACAAGTCCATCCTGGCCAGCATGGCTGCTGAGGTAACACGGAGTGCCTTAGATGAGGCCTGTGGGAGATGGACATAAAAGCCTGGAAAAAAATGGAGCAATGAGGGTCAGGAGGAAATTTGTGTAGGGGAACAGAGACAGACTGTTCTCAGCGGTGGCAGTACAATGGCTGGAGGCAGTGGGCACCTCTTAAAGCACAGAAAACTGCTCAGAGACTGGGGTAAAATTGTTCCCAGTGCAAGTGGTTTGACATGGAACGAAGCCCAGAGAGCCTGTGGAATCTCCGGCCTTTGAAATGCTGAAACCTTGGCCAGAGGAGCAACTGAGCTGCTGGATTAAGCTTCAAAATGGACCCCACTTCAAAGCTGGCTCTGTCCTGGGCTGGGGGGACTGGAGCAGATGTCCTCATGATGTCCATTCCAACCTAAATTTTCCTGTGATTCTGTGATACAGATCTGAGACTGCTGCTCTGAAGCTGGGGGATTTGTCTCCATGTTTTGGCTGAGTACAAGGGCTAAGAACAAAGCCAGTTCTGCTTGAACTACACAGAGATGAAAGCTGAAGAGGAAAGCAGCAGCTCAAAGCCAGGCTGAGACAAAGTACTGCCCATAGCATGATAACTTTTCAGTGGTGAACTCCATCAAACACCAGATGTGGTGCATTCAGATCCCTAAAACCATGATGGGATAATGAAGGTAATCAGAGCAGTGGAATAAATTCCTCATGAACATCCACACCACCACTCCTTAAAGAAAATGAAGTGCCATATGTGTTAAAATTAATCACATTGCACGTGTCTAAATTGGCATGTTATTTACTTTAAGGTCACAATTTATTTTAAGAAGAAACATTCATCAAAATAATTTATGTGATAGAATACCTGTTTTCTCCAAGAAATATCAGAAGCAGCTGAGCAGGACAGCTGCAGGGAAAACTGAGAGGAGGTGCAGGCAGTGCATCCATAATTTGGACTCGAGTCTTGGTTTGGACTCTTTAGTTGAAGCTCATCCCCTCCAGATGAGACACTTGTAAATTAGACCTAAATTTTCCATGCATAGCTTTCTAAAATGCTCAAGAATTAAAAAAAAAAAAAAAACAAAAAAAACTGTCAAGAAAACATTCCTAGAATTCAGAGGGGTTTTTAGCTGATTTGTTTAAGCAGTGGAAGGTGCAGAAAATTTTAACATTTTCTTATGGTACCCAGGTGGATTGACAACCACGGGGAGGAGGAGGAGAGAAGGAGAAGGAAGGCAGAAAGATAATGAGCTGAGTGGTTAAGCTGTATAAAGCTTCAGAGGGACTGTTTCTATAAATAGGTTTTTAGTAAAAGTCTAACCTTTCAAAACTTTATATTCATTAAAAAAAGAGAAAATGTTACCAAAAACTTATTAGGAAGGGTTATAACCTGATCTCTATGAAAAACAAAATAGAATAATGTCACAAGAGAAAGAGCCTCCAGAGATATATTTTAAAGAGTTTCTCTCAAAACCATTAAAAAGTAAAGTTAATATTAAAGCTGAGTAAAATGCTCATAGTGAAACTAAATGGCCAGGTAGAACTTAAAAAAAAAAAAAATTTAGGAAGGTGTGTACACATATCTTAGGCACTGATTTCCAGACCAGGTTTAATTTACTGACACATCCTCCCTCAACACTGCGTAAAAGTTGCACTCTGTAAAAAGCATAACAAAGAACATCTTCCCCAAAACCAATATCTTGCCCAGACCTTCTCATGACCATCATTAGGAGTAAAATAGAAAAATGGAAGAAATTTATATCCCAATGAATTTATTTTTCTGATCTTTGACACCTCAGCCATTTGCTTCTGTCAACATTAAGTTCAGTGAAGTTTGCACTGGGATGAGTAAGGATCTCAGTCTGTGGTTTTTTCAGTTTTGAGGAAAACAATCCTACAGTTTTTAGGTTTTTGCCCCAAATATGTTTGTGCAAATATTTTCCCTTCTGAAAGAACTCCACATTAGCCATACTTCTATAGTAAGCATTTAGGAGAGAAAACCAACCCTGTGGAATTTCCACTGGACTGATATTCTAATATTCTCAGCTGGCATGAAACTCTTCTGTCTCCCAGGGTCTTCTTGTGTGATTGCTCTTCAGATTGGCCTCTGCTGATGTTCCAGCTGAGGCTGGAGATGGAGCCAACTGCTCTTCTGGCTTTTTACCAAGGCAGGGGACCTCACCACAACCTAGAAGCAAATTGTCACCTGCCAGTGGTCTCTTCTCAAGGGAAAATACTGGCTCCTGCAGCTTTTTCCAGCTCTCAGTGAATACAACGAGGAACTAACAAATGGAATGAGTGTGTCACCTAATTTTAGTATTAATATTATGCAAGTGAGTAAGAGCTGGCCGTGGTGTGCTGAGGAACAGAGCCACAGTCCAAAGACACGATTGTTTAAAAAGTATGGCATGTGGAAGGTAGCACAGTATCACAGCTGCTCACACAGGGCCCCTAGGCCAGACAAACTGATGCATCAGTAGCTGATCACTTGAAATAAATGGGGGATTTGTGACTGTTCTGTGTGGTTCCTGCAGCACATCAGCCACGCAGTGAGTACAGCATTTCAATGTGCAAATTGATGCAGGGCTGTTAAATAGGCACGGGAACCCACAGACAGTGATCAGAGCTTGAGGCATGGGGTACTTCAGACCCCGCCATGGCTGTGTTTGTGCACACAGGGAGCCTGGACTTCACTCACAGGCAGAACCTTTTGCTTCTCACCAAGGCTTGGAAAGGAATAATTGCAAAAGCAATTAAACGAGAAAATTCACTTAAATTTACTAAAATTCAGGGTCAAGCATCCTATATTCCAGCTCTTTTCCTCTCAAGAACAGAATGAGTAGGTGTGCAGTAATAAGAAGAACCACTTAGCACATATGTGCTATCCCCACGTGGACAAAGTTCCCAGCTACACTTGTGCCTTGCCATGTACCTGGTGCCATGCAGGAGTAACTGGAGCCTGTTTAGCCACTCTTTGACCAGGTTCTCCTACCAGCTACTCTGTCTGTAATCCATTTCCCAATGCTTTCCAATGAGCTGCTCAGGACAGGCATTAACACCTTGCACCTATTGGTCAGGAATTGCAAGGGGTGCCCGGTGCCAAGTCTGAACTCAACTGCATCTTCTGCTGGAGCCCAGAGCCCAGCTTTGAGAGCAGCTGATTTATTGTCCCTGGGCACACACAGAGATCAGGCAATTCTCTTCACAGTCTGGGCCATCTCATCTGGGTTAACCGCGCAGGGAAATGAAAATGTGCCTGACCAGGATACCTCTAAATCCCAGTATCCCAAGGCTCTAACAGCTGATACTGCCCCCAGTTCCTTTCTCTGCTTCCAGAATCCAGGTGCTGAGGTAGAGGCAGCAGGCACAGGAGTTTTTCAATGCCCTGTAGCATCACACCCTCATGGCTTGTGGT
>NW_008246065.1:787757-788380 GCF_000691975.1 Corvus brachyrhynchos
GGTCCCAAAGTCCTCTGATATCCTAGAGGAACATTGTCATTCAGGAAATACTGAAGTGGACTGGTTTTATTTCTATTTATATTGCTTTTCTTCAGAAAGAATGTTTCTCAGTTGCACAACAGATAATTTGGTCAGCCAGATATAGCCAGTGTCATTTGTAACTAAAGATCCATTAAACTTTGAAGCAGTTTCTCACTTTATTTGTCTTAGAAATACTATTTCAATAAAATACTTAAATGCAGGAATGGGTATAATATCCATCTGAACTTGCACTCAAATATATCAAAACAAGGTGATGCACTACAGCATTTTGCCATCACTATTTTTATTGGTTTCTGATATCTTGGATGCTAATTCTGCATTCTTCTCACATTCATACCTGTGTTTGTGGATCTGCAACTGAGACAGTGCAGTGATTTCTTTTTCCTTCTGTGACTTAATGAGGAAAACAAAGGCATCCTACAATTTTTAATCAGAAATTGGGCCTCCAACAATCAGTTCTTTACATTCTAATTTACATTTCACTTTCAATGATGGAGGTTACAAGTGAGTTTGTTTGCCATAAGCATGCAGGTATCTTAGACTTCTGTAAGGCAGAGTAAAAGATTCCTTGGGTAGGGAAA